>NC_141309.1:8812500-9002500 GCF_037954325.1 Fistularia commersonii
ACTAGGTGTGCAGCCCATAGACAGATATGAATAAGGTGAGAAAACACATAAAGATGGATGAAGTGTGAAAATGAGAATAAAAGAGAGGGCAAAAGAGAGTAGTAGAAGAGGGAAATCAGTAAAACGACGGCGTGTGTTGGATTCCAGGAGGCGAAATCAATTGCCATGCACCTCTATTCCTTTGTGCAGGTCTCCATGGCACCTTACAGCAGGGAGCCATAATTCACAGCGCCCTTTGTTAAGACCTAAGTGGATTGTGGGTCAGGAAGTCTTCACTTTGGCATGATGCACTGTATCCTTTCTAAAATAAAATCTTCACTCAATAGTTGTAATAGCACACAGCCTGTCCTCTTGTCTCCAGACTAGCCTTGTGTAAAAGATTTTAAAGGCTCAGAGATGGTGTTATTAATGGTTTTTTTTTTTTTTTTTAACTCAACACACCTAGGGACATTGAGAAAACACTTGCTGTAGGCTATGGAGAACTATTTAGTGTTACACCGTGTACATACATATTGTACACCCATCTTTTATTGAAATTATATGTATTTACTTAGTGCATAATCAAGAGCTCAATCATGTGCTTAAAGACCTGCATCTCTTGTGAAATGTGTGAACTGATAAGAAAATTTTTCACCACCAATAATCAGGAATATGTATAAAGAACAGAACAGTGCATATCATATATAAAAAACAGCACTGCATCAAAGAAAAATGTTAATCCTAAAAGGAGCTGTCATTTTAAATCTTCTAATCGTGTTTTTCTGTTGAACACAAAATAAATCTGGTCACCTCATAATGAGCCCTTCTCCCAGCATTGTGTTTATCTTGGGCAAAACAAATCATAATTTCTGCGGGGTGGTTGGTAAAATAAAACGCATGTGTAATTTGTGTAACAAGGCAGTGTCATCAGGAGTTACTGTGAAAGCAGACGACTGGTGAAATGTGATCTGTAGACATACAGTACCAAGCGCACGCACGCACACAAACACACACAGACACACACACACACACACACACACACACACACACACACACACACACACACACACACACACACACACACACATACACAAACCCTCAAAAAAGAGAAAAAAAAGGATGCAACAGTGAAGCCACACAAAGCGATGTTCAGGGGCACACAAAGGCATGATGATAGAGTAACATTTGAGAAATGAAATGACATGAAATGCTGCTGTTACTGCTTGCTGTTTTCCTAATTCCTTTCATCACATTTTGATCGAAGACTTGATGAAACGCACCGTGGTAGACTTGCAGCAGTGTTTTCTTTCATCTGAAAGTGCAGAGGAAAATCTTTTGTGTACTAGTGAGGACCCCTTTTCCATGAGGGGGAGAAAATTGGTCTGTTTATTTTATGCTCTGTCAGTGTCCCTACAAGACGATTTTGGCTCAGTAAATTATTCACTCTAAATAAGTGCCTCAGACTTAATAACCCTATGATTCCCTTATGCCCATCATAACCACTGTGTTGATTCAGTCACAAAGACAGATGGCCTGCAACAGCAACTGCTATCAACCTCAATTGACTCCAAAAGCTCCCACAATGATTCACTAGCTCTTAATCACAATGACCCACAACACAGCCACACATTCAATGCGCTCTATCAGGCTGAGAAATTATTCAAATCACAGCTGAACAAGTGCAACGAATGAAATTGTCGAAATTAAGTAATTATAAGGGCTGTCAGCAGTGCACGAGCTAAGCGATTAAGTAATAGTCCTGTATCCTCAACAACCTTTCTGAAGGGAAGTTATAAAGGAGGAATCAATTTAGATTTGAGAAGAGATTTCTTTAGAATTAGCATAATTGGTTATTGAAATTCTTGTATTCTTTTATTTTAATATGTATATGCTCTGCAACATTGCCATAGATTTCAAGATTACCCCTTTCCACATGCATTTGGTTCATAATATGGCTGCCATAAAATTTCTTCTCTCTTACATCAATGCTGCTGATTCCTCAGAAATATCTCAGACATTTCGTCACATTGAAATAGAGATGGAAAAAATGAATGGAACTTTATTATTTATCACAAAGTTGGCAGCGTGTATGACTGAACACAATATATCCATTTGCATCATCCTGACATCTCAGCCCTCTGTCAGCCCTGCATTAAGAATTGAGACATATATATCAGTCCTTTGCCGCACACCTTTCAAATCTCTGCAACCTTGAGATCAACGCTCGCTTTTACTGTAGATGTTAAAGTGTGTCTGTGCATGTGTGTGTGGTAAAGGAGAATTTTCAGTATCTTGAACAAAAAAAATACAAATTTTCCTTCACCTCTCATCACTCAAAATGACAGAAGATTCCAGTTGCCACAGAAAGGAGACATACTGCCTTCTAATTAGAATCAATTTAATTCTTTACAATGTAAGTAAAAATCAGCACTGAATGGTCAGAGTATTTATAGAACAATATACATCCCAAAATAAAACTAAGGTGTGAGTGTTCATCCACTGTTTTGTGTTTTGCATGTCATCTTTACAGGACAGCACTATGAAGTATATATGCATTGTCCTAACTACATGTACTAAAAGGGGAGCTAGACTTAAATTAGAGAGTGCACAACGGCTCAGTACGTGCTCGCAGCACTGAGGTCAGTCGCTTAGTCATAGCAGAACAAAGCACCATATCCCGGTCCCAGAGAGTGAACTAGAAAAGTTGACTCAGCAGCCTGGAATTTATCCCAAGGAACACAATGGCTGACCCACATAAAGTAATGCCAGGTAAAATGCGGTGCAAGAGTACATTATGTTCAGCATAATACTCAAACACAAGCTTTGAAGGACATAGGAGCTCTGATAAACATGTATTCAAATGTGTCTTCGACTGATATCTTATTCACACTTAGCTGGAGAAACTTAAGTGCAGACTTGGACTGTCTTCATGTGACCCATGCAGCCGAAGAGACAATAAACAGAGTGAAGTACAGTATGCTTACAGTTTTTAGCTTTGTGGGTGTTTTTATATCCAAACCGTCATGTAAAGTGGCTTAGTTTTTGGAAATATGATGTAAAACGCACACAGAATATACTGCACACTTGTAAATAGCAACCAAAGACAAAGGGCATCCAGATGCATGGTTTCTTTGGTTTACTTATTACCCCTATTTGAAGAGGAGGGCTAGAGGAGAATATCATGATATTTCATTTTTAGGGGTGTGCTCTGCTGGGTATCTGCTGTATCTTTGTTCTATCTTGAGAGGGAAAGCTTGTAGGCCATCTGTAACCTGGCAACAAGTTAGGTAGGTACACTCCACTTATTGTGTACCTAAAGAAGACAATTGCCTGTGCAACAAAGCTGACAAAGTCAGGCAAGCTCTGTAAGTAGTTTTGTTGGCTGAGTCCAAATGGCTAAATTTTCATAAGTCTGTAGAATAAAGGCAGGTGGTAAACAGGAGGTTAAATACTTAAGACATCAACCCAGAGTAAAAAGAAAAGGAAACGGAAAAGGAAACAAGCACAGTTGTATCAATAAACGTATAATACATGTATTTGTAAGAGTGGCCTGTTTTATATTGAGCATGCAGCATTAATGGGCACGTTTAGAGTATGCTATCATATATATATATCCATATCTATGTACATGTACCGTATACATTATGTTTAGCATAATACTCAAACACAAACTTGAAAGACATAGGAGCTCTGATAAACATGTATTCTTATACTGATAAACTAATCTATGTATATACAGTTAAGTTACACTTATGTTAGTAATAATGCATATAAAACGCACACATATAGATAAAGATACATATTGTCTTTTGTAATGAAACCAAGAAGGATGTCTTCCTGTCATTTAATCAATAATTCAAGGTGTTGTTTCAGTGGTGAGTAAACAGTAAACAGGATCCAGAAATAAATAACATGACCTCCATTATGACATCATATCTATATGAAGGTCATTGATTGGTGGTGCATCATTAGCAGCTGTCAAGCTGATTCATCTGCGCCTCTTTCCTCAAAAGTGAAAGGTTTGAGATGAAAGCATAGGCAGATGAACTAGCTGTCCAATTTCCCCTGGATGCATTTTATCTCAACCGAGACTCACAGATAGTGTAACTAATATAGTGGCAGAGTTCAAAATGTTTTTAGAAGTAAGGCGAAAGATCAAGCACAGGCCAACACTGACTGACATCATTGAACACGTTCATAGTTATACAAACTACACTGGTTAATTTCTCCAACTAAAGTATCAAAACCCAAGCACTGTTTTCCATGGCAACTTTGATCAGAGTCATCGAGGATATGGTCATCTGGATCCTGTAAAGAAAACTTTCTTAATTGTTAAAACTAACACTGCAACCTGTACTGTGTCCTGCCCGGGTTGAGCGGGCACAACGGCAGCTGGTTCTATTTTGTTGTCAAACACAGGAAGGCAGGGAGGGGAAAAACACCATGAACTTGTATCAGCCGAGAGAGGGACCAAAAGGGAGGGAGAGGGAGAGAGGGAGAGAGGACACTTGGTATTATTAATAGTAGCAGACCCATGACAGCGAAC
Organism: Fistularia commersonii; assembly: GCF_037954325.1. NCBI lineage: Eukaryota > Metazoa > Chordata > Actinopteri > Syngnathiformes > Fistulariidae > Fistularia > Fistularia commersonii. Next base: position 8,817,026 of record NC_141309.1, read on the forward strand.
AGAGAGGAGCCTGTGTGTGCTGCCTTTTATTTCAACCACCCTCCCATATACCCCACAACTCCACACTCCCCCCCACCCCAGAATCTTATGAAATATGTACAAGGCAAACAGAGGTGGGGTTGATGCGCCGACCTTCCTTCTCTATGACTAACCGCTACACGTCCAGTACCATTACTTATTTATAAGGCATGCCGTGTAAGTGCCAGAGTGGCTTCGCTTGCTTCCCTCCATGCCATAAGGGCACTTTCATAACACTGTTTACATTTCAACCACCAAGAGAGGAGTGATAACAAAAAAGGATCTCCAATTAGTAACAGTGTCCAGAGCACAGGCAAAACACAGGCCACTGTGACTGATAAATATTTGTAATGTGTTGTAGGAGCCGTTGGTTTGCGCTGGTCATCATCCAGGATTATTGGAGGAGATAAGTTTAACATTTTCCCATAGGGTCTCAATTGGATTCAAAACCACACAGAGGTAGAATAAAGCAATATGAGTTTGTTTTTTTAAAGAAAAAGATGTTCATAGCCTATGTATAAAGTCTGCACAGGTGTTGCTATGGCTTTGCTATGGTGTTGCTATGCTTGAAAATTGTCTGTGCTTAAAATATCGGGGGGGTTCCTTTCAGCTTCTTTTGGGTCATTTAATGACCTAAGACCATGTATTGTAAAAATAACAGAGGATCAATGGCTCGGTTAAATTGGATTGATACCCATTTAAAATGAAAACAATTAAAACCAATTCTGATAATATTGCTTGAGCTAAATCAACAAATACGGAAAATCCTCTTACATACTGTGGTGACAAGATGGCAGGTTTCAACAGAAACATTGGTGATGGAGATAGAAAAGGCTTTGGAATTCGGCTTCTCAACACATAAATACTTATTGCCACTTTCATAAAAATAAGTGGGAGGATTCTTTGTCAGAAGCAAACAAAGCAGTGTAACAAGCCAATACCCATCCCCACTGTTTTTGTAAAACAATGAAGAATCAGATCAGATATGGATTAAGAATAAAACGCCTGTGGCATTTTAAATTCACCCTCCCACATTATGGATTGCAAGTCTCACCAGGGGAGTTACTCACAATTTGGTTTAATTTTAATATATTAAATAGTCTATATTACTCTTAATAAACATGTAATCTTCTTGACACTTTTATTGACAATCAGGTGATGCTGAGTCATAGTTTTTATTGGTGCTCAGTGCAAGATCATAAATGAAATTTGTGAAATTGATATTAATGTGCAATGGCCTAAAAAACTTGACAGAAATTCAGCGATGCTTTACTTTGTAAACAGAATAATAGTGAAAATAATAATTAAAAGAAATGCATAAATGAGAAGTAGTTGATGACAGTACAAAAAGGCTTATAAGGAATCCATGTTATATTTTTTTTTCTAAAGTACACAAAGAAAGTACACAGCTGCACAAAAGGCATATCCATGCATCCTCTCTCCCTTATGGTAATTTAGGTCATACTTTCCTCCAACTCTGCCTCTTGTGTATCTCAGCATGAAGCTAGATCTGGCGCATCTCTAAATGCCACCAAATACAGTGCTGGCATTACCTTATGGGACAACACACAGACATAAACACACACACAGACCCACACACACACACACACACACACACACACACACATATTCTGAGTGAAGCTGTGCCAAGGAGGCCTCAGACATGTTACCATGCTGCATGCACCACTGTCTGGAACCTCCATTGCCGCAGTATCCCCAAACCACTGTCCAGAGCCACGCCTTGTAGACCCAGCCTCAGGCTAGATCAGTCCTGCCCAGCTGTGTATGATCCAACCCAGACCCAGCTGACTCAAATTCACCCTCTATGTACATCATCACCTCCCCATGATCCACATCTCCCACACCCTCTCTCATCAACTGTGTCTCTGGATGGATGGAAGCTTGGGACTGACAGCAGGCTTGCTGCCTCCGTCCGTGCCACCACCATCTGCTTGGTGAGCTCAAGGAAACCGAGAGGAATGGTTGCTCGCGTCTGCCAGCTTGCCGGCTAGCCTTGCAAAGGGCTGTTGTGTCCAAAAGCTCTGTGCCGTGCCACAGATCCTTAACTCACTGTCATAGGGCCATCCAATGTGATTGATCTAGTTCATTTACTTGAAGCAGCCAAGTCTGGAGGAGGCCTGGTCCTCCTGCAGCCCCTAAAACCCCCTTAGCTCACAGTAGCACTGACATCCCAACTAGCACAACACAAACACTTGAGCCCTGCCAGCTGGCCCAAAGGCTTGACATGCTCTGCCTGTTTATCTGTTAACATGCCTCAGGCCTTAAACCAGACTTACATGGATGTCCACAACTACGGTTTTTGGCTGTCATATGGAGAATATTAACTGCAGGAAATTTGGAGTTCAAGGGGTTAAATGCAGCAAACTAATCTTCAAAAAGCAGCAAAACCTTTTTATAATCGCTCAGTTAAATAACAAAGCAGACATATGCCTTATTTTTATTCTCATAAATACCAGAATATGTGAAGTAGATTTATTGTAACAAATAAATGGAAGTCAAGGAAATTTAAAGATGTTTATTTTACGTACCCAATATCATTTCCTGTTCGGCATTTTTATATTTCCCAAACCTCTTTATTGGTTGGTCTTGCTCTGGCCTGGCTTATTCCAGGGAAGACATTTTGTTGGTGTTTAGTTACTATGAAAATGTGTTCCCTAGACACAGGGGTCATGGTAACAGACCTTCTTCCATTTGCTATTTGAGCTCTGTGTGCATTACATCACTTTGAAATCACTCTATTCCTAAGAAAAATTACTTCTCAATGCTTCCTTTTAAAAATCCCATATGTTAGTTTTTGTGATTTACCCAAGCACACTTTACAGTTCTCCTTAACCACATCACAGAGACAGCCTAACAACTACTGAGAAGAATTACCCCATTTGACAATATGGCATAGAACAGAGCGTTCATATATTTAATGTTTAACGATCAGGTAGAATTTAAATGGTTTGTTGATATAGATGTGACATTTAGCTGAAACAGACATTGCTTTAAAGCTTAACTGTGGCCACTGAGGCAGAAGGCTAAAGACACAGACCTTTTAGTTTAAGGCCACAATTTAGTCAAGGAGTGGGTTCTCTCTGCAGCGCGTACACTGAGTGCAGGAACTCAGAGGTTGTTGGTTGTTGCGTGTCCTCTCACTTCAATATTTAACAAGGGTTGAGATTTTTTTTTCCCAACTGGAACTTCATGAGTTCTGGTCACCATTTTCCGTAAAGTCATCTGTCTCTGTCTCGGTCTCTGTCTATCTTTCTGCCGCTCTCTTCCCCTTTCTTATGGTCGTTGTTACAATACATGCAATGCAGCTAGACAAAAAAAAGGGGCGTTTCAACCGCTGTTCATTTCAAAATCTACTTTTATCTACTTTCGCTTTAACTAACAAAATATTGAAACTTCACTACTCAAGTGAATACTATATTTTTTTATCATTACTATATGGTTTACTTTGGTTTTTTTATTCATAATACATACAAAAAGCCAAGTAATCTATTTATTTAAAAAAGAAAAAACAAAAAATGTATTGTCATTTTTTTTCTTTGTTGACTATTTTTCATAAAATTTTCAGACGCACTGTTGCGTGACATTTTCAAGAGTGTGCTTATTTGACGAAGGAGGGACGAACACTCATCTGTGAGCTGTCCAAAGATGACCACCATGGGATCTCTTTGAGAATGTCGGAGGGAACGATTGCGCAGCCTAAGTAAGGGGATTTTTCTCATGTGAAGATGGCCCAGTCATCACATCAGAAAATACACCACGACAAACAAACAAAGTACCATAAAAAGCTATAAAAATCCCCATCTGAGTTTGATCACTTTAAAAACTCACAGCAGTCCCCCCCTGCACTGCTTTCCCCGCGTTTCAAACCACAGCCAGGTTAATTAAAGAATCCCCCCCCACCCCCTATATAATCGTGACAGCATTGTAAACACCAAGGTATGATCTCATATTTATGTTCAGTGATTTTAACCATGTTGCAAAGTACTTTTAAGCGTGTCTCAGATGGTGACATCTCATCACAGCACAGTATAAAATGGTCCTGAAGTTGAATGAGACTCAGACAAAAGCGGGAGGGTATTAGTACATGTGAGGCACATTTCCAGAAAGTGTTTATGTTCTTCTTAAAGCCTTTCTCTGGCAGAAGCGATTACATGAACGTCTCCTACTTATTTGTTTTCATCTGAACATTTGGCTGAGGGGTTTATCCATCTTGACAAGCACATAATATGGCTTTTGGTGCTCTGAGGGAGAAAATGAGAGATTGGAAGAGAGAGGGGGGAGAAAATATGAAAGTTAAAACAGAGGCTCTATGGTGTGGTTTTATCACTTTTCTTGCTCTTCCTGTCATCTCTTTAACAACATGCTTAACTCCCTAAAGATGTGTTGAAAGATCACAATAATCCCCTCGAAATGACATTAGTCCTCACTCTCCTCTTTGAGTAGGTGGAATGTATCTGAGCCAAATTACTGAAGACACTCTAGGGTGTTGGGAACGATGCGATAAACAAATAAAGTTCCCAATGTAATTTGATTAAGTCTAAAAAGTATAAATATGGAGTCTGCTCTGCATTCCATGCTAAGCCAATTAGACGCTCTACAGTAAGTGAATTTTGGCCCATGTGATAGTTTGTCTCTACTTCCTCAGCAGACATAAGGTATTCTTTTAATACGAACTCCTGTTAAACTTCCTGCCATTCTGTGTTTGGTCGCTTTTTAGAAACCCTGAAGTTGTCGGGACTGGTAAGACAGGAACAAAGTTCTTAAAAGTTCCTTCGGCGTGTCCAATTTTAATGCCATTCTGTATTGTACAACTTGCACGTCTGACCAAAACTGCTATAACAGATTTATATTTTCTACGTAGAAGGACAGAAGAGGAAACTGTATAACACTGCCCAGTTGGATTGTCCTCTAACAGACTGTCTCAACCACTTGACCACTGCTTGAAGCATGCTTCAAAATAGAGCATTACAGTATACAGACTTCTCCCTCCCTGCAATTGAATGCTGCGGAAAGAGCACAAAAGTGCTCATTTCTGCTCCATCAAATGGGTAGTCTGTGAGGCTGGAATTGAGTACCCGGCTACTCTAAGCGTTGCCAAGATTTGCCTTTGCTTTACAACTACACTGTTTTTTGCAAACATGTCCGCATATCTGTTCCGGCTGGTTGTATTATTGGAACGGTGGTCGCATTAGGTTTTTTTGTAGCCCTTACTGTTTCGTTGTTTTTTTTGTTTTTTTCTGTGGCCGGCTGCTTACTGATCCACTTCCCCTGGTGTGTGTGAAGTATTGGATAATTAGTTGCCTTATCAGCCCGGGACATGGGCAAACTCCTCTGAACTGACAGGTCATGGAGCCCAGCCCCAGCAGGAGGTAGAGTAAAGGCAAAAGGTGTGATGATAAGGCCATGCAAGGCAAGACAAGCAAAAGGAGTGGAATTGAGAGGGAGAGGAAAAGGGGGATGGGACAGACAGACAGACAATACATGAGAAAAATTGGATGAGGAACCAGACAGAAGTGAAGATAGAGAGATGGAGCAGTTAAAGAGAGGGAGACAGTTGGGCCCCGCAAGGACAGAGCAGCTGCTCCGGCCTATCAGCTCTTCCACGAGATCTTGGCTCTCATTAGCATAAATTCGAATGACAAATGTGGCCTGCTTTGGCAGAGACTAATTAATTCACGGAGGGGGGAAACTCACCAGAGTAAGAATTCAAATCATTCAATGCCACAGGCCTGAACAAGTGTTCAGAAGAGGCGTGTTGAGCACTACTCTGTTTTGGAATTACAACAGTTTCTTAACATGTCCTAGATTAATTACTGCTTTTCATTTTATCATTTATCATTTGTGTTGTAATTAACTGTTTCTGTTTGAAATGAGAAAATTGTTTTCAGAATGTGCACTATTTTGTTTAGTTGTCCTTTTTATTATTTTGTTAAGTTTCCATGTATTTTCCATGTATATATTTTGTGTTTGAGGAAGAGTTGTTGGTTTGCTAGTATGGGTAGGTTGGGATGGTTAGTTGTAACTAGTGTGATTAAATTGATAGGCTCTGTTCGCTTACAACACACACACACACACACACGTAAGACTTCATGATTTATGAGACAGAACAATGGACTGGAAAAGATGGCTTCTCTGAAGTAATGACAGGACGTACAGCCTAGGTCCATGCAGGAAAGGCTAAGTGCTCCCCCTTGTGTTCGGTATTCATACCCCAGCTTCAGTTTGATCTTAGACGTTGGGATTGTATGCATTATGACAGTATAGTGTTAAAATTATATTTCACAATTTCAGCATCCTTAATTTTACATTATTCAAATTGCACCTTGCTTTGCAAGATTACTTAACTGTATGTCCTTGGTAGGATGAGATTTGTTGAAATTGAGAATTTCACGTGTTGGCCAGTCGCACGAAGCAACACGAGAGGAATAAATGATCAGTTTGAATATGATTAAAAGGGCCCACATCTACAACAAGACAAGTGATAACTTTCAGTCAACTTTATTTTCCACTTTACAAGCTTAACTGGCTTAAATGTAGAGTTTGCGGAGGTGTTCCCTCAACTCCCTCAACAAGTGTCTAAGTCTAGGTTGGTAATCATATCATGCATGTGTGTGTTTGTGTGCATGTGCGTACATGTGTGGGTTTGTGTGTCTGTGTGTGTATGTGTGTGTGGAGCAATGTTAGGGAGGGACCTCGCAGTCTCTCACACAATGGGTATATGTGTGGCTCTGTGTCTACCCTTGTGTCTCTCTGCTTTTCCTTTCCCTAGCCTTTTGTCCAGAATAAGCCAAGCTGGGCCAGGTGCAAGCATTTGCCTTACCAAATCCCTTGTTTAAGACTGAACAACAATTGCCCAAGAGCCCTCCCTGCTAAACCAAGCTCTTCCTGCACCATAATTACATCAAAACAGAACATGTTGTGCAGTGTGAGGACTATTTATATATCCACATTGTGAGCCAGTTTTTGCTCCTTTTGCTTCCTTCTGCTTCCACACTATGACTACTGTGTGTGCATGTCTCTGTGATTTGGGGTGGGTCCTGGAGTAGTAAAAAGGTACTTGTTTGCAGGGGTAGTGTGAGTCTCCAAGTTTCACAGGGGACCCTGTTGTCACTGCCCATTACCAATTACCCCAAGACTTCTACACCTGTGGAAGGCATTATAGCTTGACTAAAACATAGAGAGTAGTTGGTATGTATTTTGCCTGACAGTGGTGGACAGTTTAAGTGATTTGAAGGCAATGCTATTACCAACTGTTCAAAAGGGATCATTCAGGCAAAGCCACAACTATTATGGGCCTTCTATTCATATCATCATAACAATTTCCATACTGGTTCTCTATGCAAGTCTCTGTGATTGCTCACTGGTTTAAGCTACAGAATGTCCTTTGTTGGTCAATCGTGCAATGTTCCAGGATCTAATGTGCAATTACACTGTAGACCCGGTCACTTCTCTGTTTAATACCTTCACTACCATGGCAATGACTGTTTGTCACATTCCTATTTGCATATTGCATCACTGTGCATTTCCGCACATTTCCTCAAATTGCCACATTTGCCACGACACAAAAAACTTCATCTTCATCACACATCAACAAACCAAATGGTAAAGGAAGACTTAACGAAACAGGCATGTGTCAACAACTTGCATAAAGAAATAATTGTCTTTTTTTCCTCTTTTGTATGTGTATGTATATATTAAGCTGATAGTTATGCAAATGTTTGATTCATGCTTTTTGATTTAAGAATGGACCGTCAATCATAAATGCGTGAATACGTAAATTAGAAACCTTTATTTATATGCCCTATTATAACACAATATATGCATATTTACAACCACATTTCCTTGATTAAATGTAGAATATCATCTAGAGCTGCAAATTATTCTTAAGATCTGTGGAATAATGTTTCACATGTTTCACAAAGACACATATATGAGGAATGAAAATTTCTAGAGCATAAAAACTATTGACTGAAGCTGATTTTTACTGCATTCATTTGATTAGTCAATATAATTTAGTAACTAATGTCACCTGCGTGACACCAATGTGAGCGTGCAAATATACCTCTGCAGAGTTTCATTCAAACATAGTCAAGAAATGTACTGACCCGCCCCCATGCGTCCATCAATACAGTCATTACCAGTACTTTCACAGGATGTCCATGGAGAAAGCTATCAATTCACTGCCTCAAGGACTTTAGAGAGAGAGATGTCCGTCCTCATTAAATGTAAGCAATCCAAAATACTCCGTTCATACCTTGATGTATCTTAAGTTAATTTCTAAGCACATTTCTGCTAATCAAAAAAGATGAAGTGTGATTTCAAATTACTGACAACAATTGTACTTCACACCAATTATATTTAAAGGAGGGGAAAAAAAACAGAATGTAATATACTCTGTCAAAAAAATTACCTTATTTAGATATTATGTTAATGACTGAATCATTAGTCTGTATCACCGTCTCATCAGCTGCATATTTTTTCAAAAGGAATTGGTATAATATCTATTGGGGAAGACATATATTGCATGAAGGTAAGTCATTCATAGTCTGGGTTTTATGTCAGACGAATTGAAAAAAGATTATTGAATCGATGGGCCCAAATCTGAAAGCAACAGGCCCTGATGTATGATTTGTTTAAACAGACTGAAAAACCTAATGATGCCAGGGTACATAAATTATCAAACATATCCCCTGCTGGAGGTAAATGAATACTGTATTGATCGAAGCGGCTCAGCTGAGAGGGCCTTCCACAGGACCTGCCTTCATGACATCAGGTTTTACATTTTTCAGATGTTTTTGTTTTGCTTTGTTTTGTTTTTGTTTTGTTTTATAATGGATGTTCTACAGTTCCAAATATATGGATGTATGATGTCATTTTTGAAGAAGAGAAGAATGTAGAGGCTTGGTTTCCAACAATACTACATTGCCATTAAAGCTTGTTTTTAACAGTAACATATTTAAGAAGAAACTTGATACCATAGCTCCATACAATTTAAACAATTTCCCAAGCATGGGATCATAAAAGTGCATCTCATCTCATCATCCCATCATCATACCCCAATCACTACTAAGACAACAGGCTAAAAATCAAGTGAAAAAAGAATCCAGAATCTTCTTTTTTTTCTTCAGTGCAAGGCAGTCAGGGCACATTGTTCCCCTCCCAGCTGTCTTTGTAAACATAAAAAAAGGCCCACTACCATATGACACATTTGATGACACACTAAGCATATTTATGTTTACTAATTTGTGATGAATTCCATATCATTCAAATAATTAGTTAAACAGTGGCATCAACTCTGATTCATTCTATGAGTATCCAGAGTGATAATACAAAAAAAAAATTAGGCTTTCTTAAATTTGTTTAATATGCTGTTTTTGTTCTGTGTGCATACAGTACATATACATATTATGGCATAATTATGTGTGTGTGTGTGTGTGTGTGTTTATATATATATATATATATATATACATAAGGGGATGTAGATTATGATCCAATTTCTGTTGCATTGTGGGCCTGACAGGAATGAACAAACTTTGACTCCAGTTGAGCACAATAATAAACTCACCAAGACTAAGGTAAAACTTAATATACAATGTAATTCCCTGGTGACACCCATGAAGCAGAAAGGAAGGGAGTGGATGAATCAGAGGAGGATATGGTTTCATGGTGGAGCTGACTGTTTGAATTAGTGTATTTGAAATGGGCATCGTCTGCTATCAGTCTGACATGGTGTTGCGCTTGCCTTTGGCATACATCCATCCCTCCAAACTGACACACATGCACACACATATGGTCACATCTAAAATCATACACAAACATATTAACATTTCTGCACACAGAAACACACGTCGTACACTTAGCTTGCCTTTCTCCGACCTCCCCTCTGTGTCTGATACAGCACCCATGATCCTTTGCCTTGCAGGCTGTAAGCTGTCAGATTGAAAAGGCTTGAGGAAGCTGACATTACATCCTGGGAGACAGGGTGAAATGTGTTTCATCTTCTTAAACAAATTTCTTTCAGAAATGTCATTGGCAAGTTTCTGTTCTAATTCCTTGATTGACTTCGCATAAACCACACTCTTAACAAATACAATGTAGACAGCTTTAATTTGAAACCAGTTTAAATTGGATTTTATTCTGTCTGAATATATATCTGATATTTTACTCAAGAGGGAAAACACTGAAAAATACTCTGCTTACGAACAATAAAAAAGGACACACAATGCTTATTCTTCCCCAAGATTAAATCAATATATCGCTGTTCTGAATCTGGCCCATATTTTCATTTATGTCGTGAAAGAGTAATAAACAGAAAGACAGAAACACATAAGTCACAACATATATTGCAGGATGTAAATAGGTTGGCCCTGAAAAAAAAAATATCTCAGCTAACACATCATTTGAATTGTATTTGGATAATATTTTAAGTTTAAATTATCTTTTTAAAGCCATATATTAAGCCGTATATTTTTCTTCTCCTTTGTGTAACAAGTTGTCATCAGGTAGAACCCATAATGTATGGCCATACAAACAGAGTTGTTAACATTTTTCTCACATTAATTTTTATTTTCTTATCAGCCTTTTTTTAGTTTTACTCTATGTGGGGTTTCTGTTCTCAAAAAGGGAGCCATTCCCCGCAACGTAACTGTTGGACAAACATACTGTACATGATGTTAAAGTCTCTAGGTTTTGCTACCTTTGTCCAGTCACTCCTGAGCTGTCCAGGCATCTGCTGTGCTAGCAGACCACACATCGGTTCTTTATTGTTCCATCCATTGTGGTAATGGAAACAGTCAATATTGCATAGACGAAAGGAAGCGGTGGCCAGGAGTTGTGGGCAGAGAGCCCTGCACGGTCGCTCCACAGTTGGTAACTCTTTTTCTCCTCCTTTCTCTCTCTCGCCCTCTTCTATTCACACACACTCATAAATGCACACAACCTGCTTCAGAATTTGACACACATGCATGCACCATTATGAGGGAGGAAAGCCGCACCGTAGTGAAAACACACATAGCTCCTGCATCCCTTCAAATGGTAGGAAATCCTGGACATGTCAAGCACATTTAGAAACATACTTGAGGTTTCGAAGAAATTGGGATCACCTCATCTCATAGTAATATGAAGCTGCTTATATTAAAAACTGAAGGGGTGTCCATATGGAAGCTATTGCAGACCTCGTGCATGCACATACAAATGAAAGCAACTCCAGCCCAGTTGCTAATGAGGGTGTCCATGACATTTTTATGTTGTTATCCTAGTATGTGGCTTACCTAATGGCTTCATAGGATGGGAGGTTTCATACACATACACACATAGGGGGTCCAGGCAGTATTGTTACAATCTAAACACACTTTATGGTGTTTTAAAGTTTGAATTATAGTATCAGTTGTACATATGGCAGGTAGGGGTTGGTGGTTGGTGAGTAAGATTTATTTATTTTTAATGTTTTACTGTATTAAAAATGACGGAGGAATGGTGCACTGTTTACAGTGGAAAGACAAAAGCAGGCAGTTCATCTGAGCAAAGTATACAATAATACTTGGAGCACAAAGTCAGCATTTATGTGATTCATTCATTTACTGAATCCCAGCTGACAGTGGGCGCAAGCTGGGGATCACCCTACATCAGCTGCCAGTGGATCACGCAGCCATGTATAAAAACATACAACCAGTAACTCTGTCATACACACCTATGGATGTCTTAGAGTCTTCAAATTAAACTGTTAGGGCTGTGGGAGTACCCAAAGACACACAAGATATGGGGAAAATATGCAAACTCCACACACAAAGGTCCCAGTTGGAATCAAACCAAGAACCTTCTTGCTGAGACGGGAGTGCAGATGACTGCACCATTGTGCCGCCCATATTTATGTGATGAAAGACTTCAATGTTCATTTTTTTTATTTCAGTAATTCTCCACTGTAGCTTGAAATTATTTTTAATGAGCTTTGGGTGAGAAGAGATGCTCTGGTATAAAGTAGTGTGCAAGTGCGAGTGTGTGTGTAGTGTGTGTGTGTGTGTGTTGGGGGGGGACTGTGAGTGAACGCTAACCTGTGCCTTTGCATTTGTACCAGCACATTCTTATGCCATTAGTCTTGCTCAGGTCCCTGCCTAGGTGTTTGAAGGTTTGTCCCCCCCATGTTGTTGTAGCCTCTGTAATCATCGTATTAATTATTAGCTGTTTGCTCTTCATCATGTCCCTCCCCTGGGAGAGGCACCATGCCTGGCCTGCCAAGGGCTGACTCCTGGTGTCTTAACCACTATAAATCTGCACAGTTAAAATCACAATCACCACAGCAGTGTGAACCTCGTGGATGTCGTACGTGTTCTAATGCGAGACAAATCCAATGTGTTACGTTGAAAAACAGAAACTGATATTTTAACTATCATGTTAAGGAAATACGGATAATTCACTTTAATTTCTTACTCCGCTGTTGATTTGTATTTTGCTTTTAAGACAAATATAAAGTCTGTAGAAATACAGATCAAAATAAAAAAAATATATAGATCTGTCCCCATAGGCTTAATCTAAATGGTGTGAGAAAAGATGTCTCACATTATCTTGCTTGGTGTCCTTGGGTTAGGCTGTGAATTAGAGTCAACGACATTTCATCTCATATGAGTCCCACTCAAACACTGCCACTGGCATACCCCCATCATTCACAAAAACACATGCTCCCCCACCCACCCTTAAAAAGCCCAAAGCCCAAAATGCCATTGGAATTGTGCCTTCAGAGATACATGTTAAATGAATTGCATGACAGAAAGTCTGTAATGCCAAAGGCACTGTGTGTGAAACTCAATGAGTAAAGAAGATGAAGGCATATACCCATGAGGATGATCCACCATTCTCCATAGAAGGACCTTACTTATAATCACATGTTGACTGCTGAGACAGATTTAGTCCACCGTCTTGGTTAATTGTTTATTTTGGCACAGCCTGAAAATTTCTGATCATTAAAAACATATAAAATATGTAAAAAGACTATTCAAACCCCCCTTTATTGTAATTTACAGTATGAATGTAATCTGTGAACTAGCTATCATCTATAATTTTGCTTAATTTGCCTTTTGTTGCTTACCGCAGACCCTACCATGCTTTCCAACTCTTTCAAATGCCATAGTAGTAATAGTCATAATCTCCCCCCCACCCCCAAAAAAAAGACCATTTTACCAAATCACAATTTACCTCAATTTACAAAATGGAAAAAAAAACAATAAAGCTTAAACAAGAAGAGAATTCTGGAATCACTTCAGAGTTGATAGAAGTCATTTGTGTTTTTCAGGGAAGCAACAGCAATCTCATTGTCCTGGGTAACGGCTTGATGATGAGGAAAGAGGTTTGGATATGCCTGTTGATGGATTTAAAGCACAATTTTTTTTGTTTTGTTTTCATCTTTAGAATCGGGAAAATAAAGCATTTGCACAGAGTCTGTTGTATTAATTAACAACAACCAATGTACCCCTGTGGTTTCTGACGACTTTGAAGATTTCTTCACAATAGACTGGGAGATTTAACCATTGATGCACTGAAGGGAAATAAATCCTTAGATTGGATCTCAACGCCACATGTTGGCTGATTGTAAGTACAGAAATTGTCATGAAAGCAGAAAAACGCCATTTGGGAATCATGTCAGGAAAAATCCAGATGAGGATATGCTGCCAACCAGTCTTTACCAAACCGGTAAAAGAGGTTTTTTTCTTACCTTAATAAAGGGAGACGTTACAGTTTTCTGTTCATTGTTAGGGTTATGTGAAACTGGCCAAGGAAAATAGCATTTTTGATGGCAGTAGAGGGGAAAGGGAGTGTTGCCAAAGAGGGCTTCAGAAGTTAATGGACCGATTTCTATGCTGACAGGAAAATCTTGGCAAGAGCGCTAAGAGGGGCCTTATCTATTTCAGCCGTTTTGAGGATAATCTTTAAAAGGAAAACAGAAAAATGACAATGTCAAGAACAAGGGAGGTGTCTTAAAGCAAAGGTTTAATCAAGTCCTATGGCTATTGGAATTATCGCTGAGCTAAAGCAGATTTATGTTGAAGAAGTATAATAGTTTAGGGACTTTCTTTGCAGATAACTGGTACAGAGACTTGCATTTGTGTCAAAAGCAAATAAAATCAGTGGTGGGATCATATTTTCACATACCACCACAACTTGAAACAGTCCTGCAGTGTTTGAGCCAGTGGATGAAATCCTGCCCATGTTCAACATTTCCCATAGAGAACAATGACCGTGACAATCATTTGACATGTCATCTGAAGTAAACTGAATATTTGAGGGAATATTCTACGATAATGGTCTCTGTACATACAGGAAGATGGGCAACAACGGAAATATGTCTCACTCTGACATACAAGCAGAACTTGAGGCTGCTGGCCTATAAAAAAATAGGCCCAAGACTTGGGAGACTGGTCTTATTAAGTATTTTATCTCCTGCTAACTGACACTTCTCCCAAGAGACATCCATGCAGAACTAAATCCATGAGGAACCTCGGGGTGGAGGTTAGAGACTGGTAAGCAGTTCGATCGGAAATATGAGCAAAGAATAGTTTGCATTTGTGTGTGTAAGCATTCTACATGAGCTTAACCGATGCAAATCTATCTGGACCTGTTTTAGAGACAGAATGTATCCATTTGGTCTCCAGTCCTCAGCAGCCGGGTCAGATTGGGTTGTCATGGTTGCCCTATGTGCTGATAGCACTGCAATGAGTGGCACCTCCCTACCACCACTTCACATCGGTCCGCTTTCACTTGTCAGTCCTCTGCTGGTCAGATAGGGTTTGTCATTTGAGTCGGAGATACAGGGAGAACCAGGATTGCAGAGGGCGTTTTCCGTTGTTTTAATGCCCCATTTGACGGGCTTTGTTGTAGATAAGGGTCACGGAAGAAAGACACAGCCTAGAGACAAAGACGAGGCAAACCTAACTGACATATTTGCTTGGTTCTCCTATCACTGTTTTTAAACTGAAGAGACAAGTGGTTTCTTTGGCAACGAAGATGACCATATGACAGGGATATGGTGAAGCAAGAGAAAGGCAACGCTGCTGTTGAGACCAATTTGCTCTTGCATTTTCTGTCCCGGTAATCTCTAACACCTAATCCATGACTTTTTGTGAGAAAAACATAAGGAGAAAAAAAAACTACCCAGACATTATTTTCACTTTGCCCCAGCTGGAATAAAAAAACTAGAATAAACAATATTCATTCTATCCCTCAATCTTATTTATACAAGGTTTTCATGGTGATCTCCTGGCAAAACCAATTAGTATTTAATAAGAGGCTCATCACCTCCTCACTCTTCTCTCTGATTATTAGCCTCCTGGGATAACCTTGACAAAATAGTCTCCTGGATGTATTTATTCAGTTTGTCAAAGGCATCAGTTCAGGCAGGATGACACCCATGTCAAATATTACCTCTCTATTTCAGAACACAGGCACATCTGCCAAACACTGTTATTGAACTGGCACAACAAGAGCGTAACCTTGCCCCCCTAAATATTTAAGGGGTATGGTTACGAAATATTAATGTCATATTGAATCAATCATTACTACCCAAGGGGAAAATCCTATTTGAGGTGTAGCAGCATTAGCAATTTTTAGCTTTGAAAATGTCTAGATATTCCACTTCTAAAATGTGTGTAACAATGAACCTGCTTTTTGGCTGTCAAAATATTTAGCATTTTGTCCTGAGGAATCTGTTCGTCTTGAAGCCATGCTCCTGTCAGATGCATTGTAAAAGACGTTGTCTCCACCTATTGGAAGAAATGTAGCACTACAATTAATGAACTTGTTTGCTAAAACTCATATGTAAAGCACAGGTAATTATATATGGATATAATCAGAGAAGAAAGTATGATCTCTTTAACTTCACTGCACAAACTAAAATTAGTATTCATGCCATAATGTCCTGCTAAAGACAAACAATAAACACGCCATTGAGAAGTTAGTTTTTTCTGTCTGATTATTATAAAATAAAGTTTCTCTGAGTAGTAACCATTTGTTCACACTACCTTTAACATTAACTCAGTAAGAAACTATCATAGCTCCATCTCTCATCTCACACAGCAGTGGACGAACAATCACCTGAAATTAAATGAAAAAACTGGTCTTCAGCTCTTCAAACAGGTCAGTCCCTCACTCAACCCACAATTGTTAGCGATAAATTAAGCTTCCAACAGCACCGTACTGAGATCCATAAACAAAGCCAACAAAGACGCAGCCATCTGCAGCATTTTCAGCTTCCCCCCACCGTCCGTTGCTACTGGTAAGCATTGTTCAACCCATCCTTTACTGTACCCCCCACTTCTTCAGCATGCTGTCAGCACCCCCAAATAAACAAAAAAATTTACCGATACACAACTCACAAATATCGCTGCCAAGATCCCTTCCCCTAATGTGTCAGATGCCAACAGCACAGCCAAGGCATGCAGAGTACACTTCATCGTATTTGACCCCAGTCAACCCCTTGAACACATGCTCCTTCCATCAGGCCGCGGCTACAGGTTGATAATGTGGAAGGAAGTTAAATTTAGTAAAAGTTTCATCCCAAGAGCAATATCCAAACTGAAGTGAACAGTTCATGGAAAAGATTGCATTACATTAAATATGTATATTTGTCTGGTGGCAGGTATTTGTTGTGATATTGCTGTTTTGCCTCTGTGTCCTTATGGCTGTAAGAATATGGATTTTTTTTTCTTTAAAAAAAAAAAAAAGCAGAAATAAACTAGTCTAATCTAATCTAAATGAAATAGTCAATGATGGTGTGTCACAAGATATATTAAATCCACCAACCCTGACTTTTTCATTTGAAAATGTATGTCACACATACAGTGGTAAAATATAAGAAATGTACTGCGCATTTAATAGTATGTAATATGTTTTCTTTATTATTTAAACAACTATAGTAGCAAGTTTTATTCCATTACATCATATATAATAAAGACCTTTTAAATGATATTGTAAATAAAAAAATGTCACTACAGGAGTGCATTATATTACCTTATATTTGAAAAAGACAATATTAAAGACAACGGGGGATAAAGAAATAACATTAACCTTTTGTGTTTGTAAAAGCTATTTATTTGTCAGCTGGGAGTAAAAAAACAAAACAAAAAAAAAAACGATCAAAAAGGAAATGAATCAAATAAGCACAAAACAGACATATAAGTATAGAAAATGAAATTATAGCTGATGTCTCTATACATCTGTATATACAGTGTAACATAAAAAGACACTACAGAGGATTAGAATTTTGAGAAAGATTGTGATATATCATCTGTTGACATTTTGCTACAATGACATTATAAGGAGAAGGAATGTAAGGAGTACAACATTGTCTCAGATAGTCAGGAACATACATGTGCTGGTTTAGTGCTTTTTTTTATACTTATGTATTACTGTGCTGTTTTTTTAGTGGGTTATATAATGAAAGACTGTCAGTAAAAAACAGTGCTATGAAATATTCTTGTACTAATATTTTAGCTCATGATGTACATTTTGAACAGGATTTAGTTCCTTTTTTATTTCTGGTTTATCGTATCTGAGGGAAAAGAGACAATTATTCACGAGAAAAAGTCTACAAGAGTTTGTGATGAGTTGTTAATGTGAGCTGATCCCTCCCACATTTATTCATTCAGTATCTCATGTGTATCTCAAGACGAAAAGAAGTGAATTTGAAAGAAAGATGTCTTAATCATAAGAAAAAATGTCTGTGTAGTGTCTGCATATTTGTTGGAATATAAATTTGTTTTGTTTGTTATGTTTTTAACCCCTTCAATATTAAGATACATTCATACTTTTATTTATGGTCCTTGGGGGGGTCTAAGAGAAGGGAAGATGGCATCCCTGAGAGAGTATTTGTGTGTGTGTTTTTTTTTTTTTTTGTTTGTTTTTTGGGGTTTTTTTTTGCCTATATGGTCTCCACATAATTGGCAGGGAATAAGCCTTGACGGCCATCTTTGTCCAATCCCCTCCACCAGGCTTTGTCCACGGTTTCCACGTCCCTAATGATGTCGCCAGGTTCAAAGGAGATCTCCGATTCATCCTCTAAAAGAACCAAGCGATAATATAGTGATAACCCTCTAATCAAATGGCATTACTGTAAGTGGTGGCACTTTATGCTCATAGGCAGGGTGATTATCCTCTAAATGTTGTCTTACCTGCTTGGTAGTCATAGAGAGCGCGGACACACATTTGTTGCTCAAGCAAAACCTGAAGTGAAGAAAATGTAACAGCAACTTCAATCACAAGTCAGACTAAATGGAAAAGATTATGAAATTACACTCATTTAAATCATTTTTATAATTGTAGGTTGAAGGTCATGGATTTTTTGGTCTTAATCTCAGAAACACCAAGGGGTGAAATGTATTTCATTTGTAATCATTTCAGTTCTAAGTACAGTATTCGGTCTTGAGATTCTACATCAAGGCAGCATAATTCAACAAATCTGCATAAAAATCTTAAGCCTCTGTTGAAATCAAAAATGTCACATTGTCCAAATAGGCAGGTCCAGCAAACATGTTTTTAGGATCTTGATCTTGAAACTTTTATGCGGCTTTCAAAAGTTCTTTCATGCTAGAAGATTGTTCATTACAACATTTACCAATGTGTGCGTTTTAATGAGCCTATAAATATAGGTACAGTACCTCGTGCCCATTGTTAGAGAACTCCTCTTCATTTTTCTCTGTTACATCATCTTTTTCTTCTGGGCTGTGTACGTCATAGCACAGTGCCAGGTCTGGGGAGGTGGTTTCAGTGTCAGATGGGCTTAGAGACCCCTCTGAGGAAACCCACAAGAAAATCATTAATTAAATCTCAACCAGCAAAGAGACATTACAACAATACATATGGTATAATATATTGAAATTGTGGATATATTTTAAGAGGGTGATATGATCAAACCTCTGCCATTATGTGCCTGTGTCCCATCTTCATTTGTGACACCATTGGTTGGCTGATCCACTGTCTCTTGTATAATTTTCAGACAAACCGATTCTGCATCTGTAACAATGGTTTTTGAAACTTTTTGACTCATGTATCCTTTATAAACATATTGAGTGCGTAGATCTAATAATATTCTACCTGTACATGCTGACTCTTCCTCTTTTTCTGAAAGCTCTGCAGGTTTAGAGGGAGTGTAATTCTCTCCATATTGGTCATTCTGTCCTCTATTTTCCTTTACTTCAGCTTTCTCTGGCACCACTTCCCCAGGTGCCTCGAGGGATTCACATTCAACGTCTTGTTCTGCTTTCTCCTCCCTCTCCTCCCGCTCATCCTTCTCCTCCACCTGCTCTTGCTCCTCAGCCTCAATAAGGACCGGCTCTGTAGTTAGGGCACACATCTGCGATTGTGTGTCAGCCTCCTCATTCTCTTCCATATCATCTTCCTCATCCACCTCAATCAGTACAGCTTGTGCTTTGTATCCAGTGTCTGAGACCAGCTCAGTTTGCACATGAATGCCTGTATGGAGGTCTGTCGATTGGAAACATCAAAACATGAAAAATGTAAACACAAGTGCAAATTATTCACATTTTATGTAGTTAAACTATAATAAACTCAGTTTCTTAATTATGTAAAAAAAAGAAAAAGCCAAACTTTATGGAGGCTCACTGCAGTCAAGCCTGTCATGACTCTTATTATGTGCGGTTAATTTAAGACTCCACAGGAATATCTAATATGACTGGGCAGTTAAAAAATAGCTCTTTGTAACAGGCCTCTGATTCATATGGTCCTTGGCTTCACTTAAAGTCTGGAATCTTGTGGAGTAGACTTGGCAAAAATAACCAAACAACTTAAACCTTCAATAAAGAAAACTAACAATAATAATGCAAACCGATTATTTGGCACACTTATAAAAAGTATGTAAAGTAGCAAAAGTTATGTGCGCCTCTTCACATTCCATTATCAATGGAAAAAGAGATTGGGTTGGTGCAATCATAACAATTTCTCTGTAGATCATAAACTGGAGCTAAAGTTAAACTACAATTACCACAACTTGGGTTTTATGCAACTGCCAGCTGGTCTAGTTGCAAGTTACATGTGCCCAGACTCTATACACTACAGGCTAAGAGGAATTAACTACGTTATGAGTTTTATGGCACATCCTAATGCATCATCATTCTCTCAAGATATGGCCTGAGATGATGTTGGGAAATGGCCACATAGCTTTGCAAAAGATGTCACCTGAAAAAATTACCTTTTACTTTGGTGATAAAATGCCATTGCATCATTTAAGTAAGAATTTTTTGAAGGTAATTATTATTATATGTTGAGTTGCGGTGACATTCAAACCTAAAAACATTTCATCCGTTATGTAAGGTTAAATTTGGGGCCAAATTTGAAAAACACCTCATGCATTAGTTTTTCAGCCGAAATCTTGTTCATGAGGGCACAGTGATCATGCGCCATGATGACAAAAATTCTTATGTGCAAATAAAGAAAACAAACATGCAATCAATAAAAAAATAAAAAAATGTGATAGACTATAATCCCAAAATGATTGTGTCCTTGGTCCACCCACCAGGATTAGTGAGGGGAATATCAGGAATTGGAGTCTGTGGAGGTAAATCAGGCTCAAAGGAGAAAGCGGAGTTCTCTGGCTGCGTTGGGGTATTTGGGGGTGAGGCAGGCGGACCCATCGAACGTGACTGAGGGGGGATGTGTTTTTCAATATTCGAGGACAGGGAAGCCAAGAGATCTGGAGAGGCTGGAGGAGCTGAAGGTTCTGTAGGTGATGGAGCTTTGGGCTTGACATTCAGCTGATCAATCTGGTTAGGGTTTGGGACAAAAGGCAGGGCTGAAACTTTAGGAGTAGGGGAGAGGGGTGATCCGGGTGGTGAAATAGGGATTCTTGGCCTTTGTGGAGAGTAGACGGGACGGAAATCAGGGCTTGTCGGAGGGGACGTGGCATGAAAAGGGGAGGGAGAAGCCCGGAAGTAGGGGGATACCAGCGGAGAACTGCGCGGAGAGGGCGCCATGTTCTCTTCTGCCTTAGAAAAGATGAAAGCTGTGTCTGTGAGGCTGCGCTGGTAGCGCCTTAATGGTTTGCCTGAAGAGAAGAAAAACAAAGAGAAGCACGGTGTAATTCAGGACAACACACTTGTGTTATTTGAGGTCATTAGGACCTCTGGATGCACAGTAGCTACATTTGAAGCAGCTCTAAGGACTATGTTCAGGGTTGCAATCAGATATTTGGCAAATAAAAGAGTTGTTGCTCCACCTACAGTGCAGCAAGATCACTGCACTAATTCCCTTAGATAAAGGTCACTGCAATCCAAAATTTTCATTTACTCAAAATATTTTAACTAATCAAAGTAAAATAAACATACTAAAGGGTAAAACCACTTGTGATTACATTATAATTTAGGTATCATCCATTGCACAGTGTATACGCTTACATTACTTTGAAGCATCTCAATGTAACATGACCATATCTGATGGTATCAAATATACCTGTGTTCACTGCAATCCTAAATGTGAAGTACAGGACTACATGATCAATTTTTGTGGATAGGGTGTGTAGTTGTAGTTCATTGCTGGTTGATATGACTATGCTGCAAATGAAGTGTTACTGAGATACATTTGAATTTGTAGTTATTGAGCCGTTGGCTTTCCGCTTTGTCTCAATGAGTGACCCCTTGTATGCACGCAGTGTCGCAGCATTGTTAAATGTTTTGTTTTTGACAATCATCATCTAAGTTAAAACCCCTGCTCCTTAGTCTGCATTGGGCTTTGTGCTTGTGCAAATCAAATATAGGTCTGAGGTTGACCCTTCTCTATGTTCAGAACTTTCAAATTGTATTCTTACCAGTTCTAGAGGATCCAGGGCTGGTTGGACTCTGTGATGTCGATGACAGCTGTCTAAAGAATTCCCTAGGGTTCATGGTGCGTTGGGAAACTAAAACTGCAGCCTCCTAGAGGTAAAACAATATCAGTATAGCATAAAAGTAAGAATTGATTTGAGGACTATCAATTTAATGTTAAGGATAAGAAATATAAATTCGTAACTTATGTCATATTATGATCACTCTTTCGAAATAAAATGTTATTATTTGCTTTGTTGTTGGTTAAGTTAATAATGACTTACTGCTGCTTTCTCTATGGACTCACTCCTTCTCAGACGAGCCCTCATATCGTCCTCATGTTCTCTCTGTTGCTTCTCCTGTTAGTGCAGAACCAGCGACTCATTTGAATATCTTAACACATATTTCAATTTATTTGTCTGACAATGTAATACAAATTACAAGTTGAATATCATGACAGAATACAGGAACTCTTGCTTGAATTTTTCATTGCATTGATTGACAGCCAGTACAGCATAGGATAAGCAACACATAATATATTCTGTTTAGCTATGGCAGTCACAATCGGACAAGATAATTTAAAAAAAAGACTGTAATTAGGTTTGCCCTGGCATAACCATGTCTGCTTTATCAAGTAATTTATATGCATGATGACCATTGAGCAAGTGAAAGTATTTAGTTATAGATAATTTATGACTCAACATGAAAAGACTATTTATAAATTAACAAACTGTTCACCCACTTTTGTGACTAAAGTCAGTTCACTGTTGTCTTTTTCAAAACCTATTAGAAATAAATTATTGATAGTTGGGTACTAAAATGCTCTTCTGTAGTTTTCACAATTTTCTTCTGTGAAGTAAACAAAAAATAGATATCTAATATGTTAATAATCGTGGTTGTCCGCATATGCCTTTTTAAAGCGAAATAGAATAATATACAATGGCTGACACAAAGTCTTTATTGTATCATAAAAAAAACCACATAGATAATAATAGATGAAACAATAAACACATAAATAAATACATAAATGTAATGTAATGTATCAGTAATAAGCATCCTTATTTCCAAATATGCAGATATAATGGATATTTGGTTGAGGATATACAGCTTGGCTCATATAAAAAAGTAGTGACTTAAAAGATTTGTATTTCTAATATCTGCGTATGTACAATTGTATGGAGCAAAAATTTGTAGCATCTGAACATTAATGAATAGATTGTCTCTGTGACTGTGTATTGAATTGTGATAAGCAGAACACTCTTGATTCTAACACCTTCCAGAGCTATATCTTTGAGTTAATTAATATCATCATTAATTACACAACTCATCTCCTCACTCACCCATCTGAGCTTCTCCTGTCTGTGTAGTTCTTCTTCTTTCTCTGCCTGTTTTCGTCTGCACATATGCACAACACAAAAAGTATTAGGTATAGATAGTTATGAATGTTACTTTTTATTACAAATGTTTGGGGCCAATTTGAAATGCTTTTTTGGAATGGGATTTCACGGAAAACATAAATTAATTAATTGATTACATGGTTCACAACCAGAGAAAAGCGGTATTGCACAAACCTCTGCTCCGCAATTATCTGAAGCTTCTCGTTCATTTTTCGGTCTCTTTCCTCTGCATCCTTTCGTTCTTTCAAAACTCTTTCTCTCTCAAGGCGCCGCCTCTCTTCTGCTGCACGTCTCCTCTCCTCATCCTTCCTCTGTTCTTCCTCACGCTAATTAACAATGAAAAGTATTGTTCGATGCATTACTTTTATGTAATCAGCATTTTCGCTTCAAAACAAAACTAAAGCATCCAACAAAGAACGCCCAGATGTGTCCAAGACTTCATACCTCTGCACGAGCCCAGAAGGAGTCTCTGTTTATTAGTCTCATCTCCATTGCAGCATTGGTTTTCCTATAGTTCGTTCCCTGTATCGATTATAAAATCAAGCAGAGCTATACATTATTCAACCTTTAATTATCCATTCTTTAAGAGTCCATTTCTTCTATACATACACTTGCATTTTTGAAATACAAATTAAAACAAAATTACAGAAGGCTGTAACTATATATATACACATATATATATATAGTGCTCAAAAAAATAAAGGGAACACTTGAACAACACAATGTAACTCCAAGTCAATCACACTTCTGTGAAATCATAGTGTCTACTCAGAAAGCAACACAGATTCATTTTGACTTGTTTTAAGGACATTACATCAAAGTTGGATCAGCCTGGAGTGTGTTTTTACACTTTAATTTTGAGTGTGATTCCTAATCCAGACCTCCATGGGTTAATACATTTGATTTCCATTGATCATTTTTGTGTGATTTTGTTGTCAGCACATTCAACTGTGTAAAGAGCAAAGTATTTCATGAGAATATTTCATTCATTTAGATCTAGGATGTGTTTTTTAAGTGTTCCCTTTATTTTTTTGAGCAGTGTATATATAACTTCTCCTGAAGGGCTTTTCCCTTCAGGGGTTACCAGCGCAATTCAACCTTCTCCATCTAACCCTGTTCTCTGTATCCTCCTCTCTCACACCAACTACCTTCATATCCTCTCTCACGACATCCATAAATCTCCTCTTTGGTCTTCCTTGAGACCTCCTGCCTGGCAGCTCCAATTCCAGCATTCGTCTACCAATATATTCACTATCCCTCCTCTGTACTGGGTGATATTCTTCTATCGCATAGTACCCCTGACATGTTTCTCCACCCATTCCAACCTCCTTGAACCCATCTCTTCACCTCTTCTCAACACTCTCCAATGCTCTGGACTGTTGATCCCAAGTACCTGAAACCCTGCAACTTCTTGATCTCCACTCCCTGTAGCCTCACCATTCCACCCAGATTCCTCTCATTCACACATATACTCTGTCTTGCTGCGACTTATCTTCATTCCTCTCCTTTCCAGCACATTCCTCAACTCTCTAGATTTTCCTCAACCTGCTCTCTGCTCTCACTATAGATCACAATGTCATCTGCAAACATCATGGTCGATCTAGATTGCTGTCTAACCTCATCTGTCAGTCTGTCCATCACAACTGCAAACAAGAAGGGGCCAAGAGCTGATCCCTGATGTAGTCCCACCTCCACTTTGAACTTCTCTGTTACCCCTACAGCACATCACACCACTTTCTTACAGCCTGCATACATGTCCTGCACCAGTCTAACATACTTCTCTGCCTCTTCAATATCTTCCTCACTTGACTTTTACTAATCTCTGCTACTTAGTCGGCTACAATAGTCACCGCTTCTACCCTCACCTCCCTTTTTTTCCTCATTCGTCCGCTCTTCAAAGTACTCTTTCCATCTTCCCATCACTCTTCTAGCACCCGTAAATACATTTCTCTCTCTATCCTTAATCACCTAGACCTGTTGTACATCCTTTCAATCTTTATCGCTCTGTTTCAACAAAATTGCCAGAACATTCTCGTCCTCCTTGCTGTCAAACCAAGCATACAAAGCATTGTATACCTTTGCTTTGCCTTCCCTACCTCTATCTTTACCTTACGCTGCATCTTCCTGTACTCCTGTCTGTTCTCTTCAGTCCCCTCAGTGGCCCACTTCTTCTTTGCTAACTGCTTGCTCTGTATATACTCCTGCACTTCCTCATTCCACCACCAAGTCTCCTTATCTACTTTCCTTCCATATGATACATCAAGTACTCTCCTACTTGTCTCCCTGATAACATTAGCCGTAGTTGTCCAATCATCTGGAAGCTCTTCCTGTCCACCCAGAGCCTTTCTCAACTCCTCCCTAAACATGCCTCCCTTTTCAGCTTCCACCACTTTGTCCTCTGCCCTGCCTTTGTCCTCTTGATCTTCTTTGTCCCCAGAGTCATCCTACAAACCACCATACTATGCTGTCTGGCTACTCTCACCTACAACTACTTTGCAGTCACTGATCTCTTTCAGGTTTCCTCATCTATACAAGATGTAGTCTACCTGCATGCTCTTAACTCTGCTCTTGTAAGTTACCCTATGTTCCTGTCTTTTCAGGAAAAAATGTTTACTACAGCCTTTCCATCCTTCTGCAAAATCTACCACCATCTGTCCCTCAGTGTATCCTGTATACAAAATCTGCCCATCACTTCTTCATCCCCTCTATTGCCTGCACCAACATGTCCTTGAAGTCTGCACCAATTACCACTCTCATCTATAGAGATATTGTGCATCACTTCATCTAACTCATTCCAGAACTTCTTCTCCTCAAACTCACATCCCACCTGCGGGGCATAGCAACACTGAGCATCACACTTTAAATTTCCAGTTTCAGATGCAAAAGTGTGTCTGACATTCAACAAACTCCTCCTTTCAAGATAACTCCATGTCCATTATACATACATACTGTACATATACATACATATTTTAATAGTATAATAATATTAATGCCCGCGCACACACACACACACACACACATACACACACACACACATATACACACACACACACACACACACACACACACACACATATACACAAACACACACACATATACACACACACACACACACACACACACACACATACACACACACACACACACACACACACACACACACACACACACACACACACACACACATACACACACACACACATATACACACACATACACACACATGAGTTTGGCTCCATCATGTGGTCATTTGAGGTAATGCGGGAAACTCACCACTATATCCTCTTTATCCACCGACCTGGAGCTCCGTCTTACCCACTGAGAAGGGCCATGGGCTTGGGACTTGCTGAGTTCATTTCTTATCTTCTCTTCTGTGACATCATCCACTTTAACAGCACTAATGAAGGCCTGTGCTTCCTGAAATATGGAGGCCAGGGAATTAAAATCGGTGATTAAATAATCCAACCTTGGATATTCAACAACACAGCCCACACAGTTTCATTCTGATTTGCAGTTACACAGACTCGTAGCCAAACAATTGTGCAACTGCTTCACTACGGGTATGGTGAAGAACAAAAGAAAGACGGGGAAGAAAACTTCCTTGGCTATAACAATTTATATTATGTATTGTGTTTACTAGTAACACACTAAAGAGGCACTGATTTTAAGTCAGAAACAGAGGTATAAGAATAGAGGGAGCTAATCACAAAATAATTTTCTATTAGCAAATAAGATTAGAGAAGACTTTTTAATGATTTATCAACCTCATATTTTCCGCATATAGATCTCTGAGGCCTGGTAAATCCCTGCCACAACACTATCAATGAGCAGGACATTCAATGTACCCTATAATGCCATGCATTGTAATACATACCAATGTATGTATCCATTGCCAACTGCACATTCTAAGAAGGCAAACAAGCAGTCATGCAGACGAGCGGCCACTTTTATGCACTTTTATATGTATGGTAACAAACGGGGCTACAATCAGCAATAGTATGCCACCAAGTACAAGTACAATAAAAATGACTATGTTTGCATACTGACAGAGGCAGCGCCTTGTGTGATTTGTTAAATACAAAAGCTGTAACACTGTCAGTACTGTTATAAACCACCAATCAAATTATACAGAGTACTCTGTATCTTCACACATTAATACAGGCAATGTTATGTGCTGTTTAAGACATTGTTAAGGCAGCTGTGTATAAGAGGGCTGACAGACAAGAATAATGAAATGAGCTTTATAAAGCTGTCAGATCAAGAGAAAAATTGGTTTCATGCACTTTGCATCCCTCTGAAAAGCTGTTAAGCTGGATTACATATGCAGTTTGTGGTGGTGTAATCGTGCCTGGATACACAATGGACATTTAATTCTGACTGCTCTGATAAAACAATATTGTATAATGCTAGCAGATTTACAGTTAGAAGTAGATGACACTGAGTAAGCAGTCAACTATTCTGTGCAAATATGCAAGTTGTAGTTAGCATTTTGAGTACAGTTATATAAAAAATATATTCCCTCACTCATCAAGATTGAGAGTAAATCTTACACTGTTAACAATATATAACTTGTAAAAAATGTTAATTCTCCCTTTTAAGGTGCTTCAAATATTTGTTGATGAATGTTAAAAATACTGCTCCAACCCTGTTCATAGTACATGCACTTCTTTTGTTACTATGTTAAGTGGCCCAGTAAGTTACCAAATAAGAAGGTTTCATTCAGTTATTATATCAGTGGAAAATGCAGAGAACAATGGAAACATCTGAATTCTATTCATATTCGTAACTTCAACACTGCAGAACGTAACACACCCAGATCTGCTGGCAGCAGACGCACCTTCACAAACCCCCTAGTAGTCATAGCCAGCTAAAACATGCAGCCAAGCAAACAGGGGGAATACAAAAGAACGGAAGACAGAAGGAAAAAGATAGAAAAAGAAAGTGAAGAAGGAAAGGGAGAAAGTTGCCCTTTTGCAACTTTATCAACCAAAAAAGACAAAAAAAGTTTTACTTCAATTCGTCATTTTAGATTTATAAGATTGCTTCTTTTGCCTCTTTTTATTGCAAAATAGAGTTATAGTGTTTAGCTATCCTAGATCGAGCATTGCATTGCAGCCTCCACCAAGTTATGACTGTAAGCAATGGGTGAATGAAATTATACGAAGCACTGATGTGCTATTTAATATGAAGGTGACAGTGGAAATGTTGAGTGATGGGAAAAGTGTTCAATTATTGCATATCCTCATTGGAAAACAGATGTTCGTGGTGTGTACGAAGGGGGTTTACCAAGGTCAATTGCACTGTAAAGACAGAGGGAGCAGCTTAGGAATACATGGCATTATCAACCTGGCCATCATTGATTTCAGCAGAGGTGAGACTTGCTTATCATTTATCAAATTTCACTAAAGTTTATAGTGTTTACACAGATAACCCAAGTCAAGACAGGCAGCGTTCCATCAAGAGATAACTGTGATCCCCCTTTACAATGTGCTATACTGTGCAGGACTGGTGCATGTGTTTGCTGAGGTTGGAGGTTGTAATTCTCCCACATATCACATAGTATATACATGTTTTCACTGGAGGTCCCTCTAGACCATACGATTATTTCCTGACTATTTTGAAATTTCTCATGGAAATAGATTTGAGCCCGAAAGCTTTTCTCACACACACACACACACACACACACACACACACACACACACACACACACACACACACACACACACACACACACACACACACACACACACACACACACACACACACACACACACACACACACACGGCATGGGCATAACAGTTGCACTCAAAGCCCCAGACTTAACATTCTCTGTTAAAAAACAGACGACAACAACAACAACAAACATTCCACAGATTCTATGGCCATTGGCTGGGTGATGTCTTTATATGGAAACAATTGAGCCTAGGGGTCAGCGAATATTTGCTTTGATTGAAATGCTAAATAGCCGAGGACACGTCCAGCAGGAGATGAGTCTATCAACTATGTCTCATTCATGAAAATGTATAATTACTGAGTCTTGATCATTTTTCTTCTAACACTCCTTCCACTTCCCCTCTGCTTCCTGTCTCCTCTGTCATCACTGGCCTTTATGTGACACGATTAACAATGGAGCCTTAAACACAAACTCCTTCCCTTCAAATTAAAATGGCATATAAATGGATCGTACACAAGACCAGCACAGAACTGAGACAGGAAGTAGACTGAAAGCAGGAAACTTGCAAAACAATGCAAGGTAAACTGATGTGTATAAATATAGAATGCAAATAAACAAAGCCTCTGGTACTAGCATTTTTTTTTTTTTCTGAAACCGTGTTTGTATTTTATTTTATTTCATGCCATTCAAAAGAGCCACAAAAGTAAAGTGATATAATTTCAAGATTCAAAACATATATTGTCATATGTACAGTGTACAAACGCTTTTACCTGTACACTTAGCTGTCCGCAGTGCATTTGGATATGTGTCGATAATTAATTAATAATCATTTATGTCAGATTTTGTTGCCTGTCCTTAATGTGCAGTCTCCTTCAAAAGGATTACTTTGGAAAGAGAGCTGATAGTAACAAAAAAACTAAATACATTAAATGTAAATTTAAATTGTTACCATCACATATTAATGTTCAGTGTTTACAAATAAGTAGATTTACAGAACCTTGAAGTAGTTTTTGATGACCGGAATATGGCGAGCACATTCTGTCCTGCGGTAGTCATCTACATTTTCACCAACCTGTAGACAAACACAGGATGCAGACATGGGCATTAGTATCATTCCTCTATCCTGAGGAGACTAAAATTAGAGGAAGAGGGGAGACTGAGGAACAATAGGAATGACAATGTTATAACTGAGACTAAGTCTTGTCTCATTATCACAAATCCATGGCAATGCTGGATTTTATAACAAAGCTGAAACTTTGGGGTTTGAGGGAACCTAATGCTTGATTTTTGAAATGAAAAAATATATACCCTTACTACTATATAAGATCAATGCCATCCACAAATGACTATTCATTGTGCTGTTTCGTATTTATTTTCTTAATCAAACGTTGCTTAGCTGTAAACAATAAAGTTTTATTCAGTGCATTTTAGACAAAGTTGGACGCTTAATTCACTGTGCTTGCGTTTAAGGATTTTCCCCAAAGAATTCATTAGGCTAATAGGTACTTTGATAAAACTGGATGCTAAGATGTTAAGCTTATTATGATGGTAAATGGTATGCTCTGCTATAAATTAGTTAAGGCTGGCAAGAACTTAAGCGCACTGTTGATAATGTGCTGGAATGTGTTTCCCCGTCATTAGTCTCTTTCCACGAGCCTTGTCTTTTTTTTCTTACCCAGGTGATCATGGCAATCCGGTGGCCTCCTGTTTCAGCACTTCCCACCCTGCAGAGTCCATATTGGGGCTTTGATATGTGGAACTTGCCTGCCAACTCTGCAACACCACCAACTGATATGTGAAGGACAGGAAGTGGATAGAAGGAGTAAGATATGAGGCGGGGGGGTGATAGCATAATTGTCCTCTCTAAACAGAAAACTGTGATAAGCCACTAACACAAGTCATTATTTCAGGCAGAGGCTAATGGTAATTATGGTGCTTAGGAATTTAAAAATGAGCATGTTTGACCAATACATTACATATGACAGCAAAACTTACCTCCCGAGTCAGCCAGTTTGAGCTTGTTGCTGACTCCATCATATGCAAACAATGCCCTGTGGACATAGAGACACATGCATAGGTCAGCATCAGGGCAAGCTGAAATTCTGAACTAAACTTCTTTTTTTTTTCTTCTAGACTGAAGACTGTCCAAAACATTAAGTCCAGCACGACCATGTGGACAACTGGGTTAGCCAGGTATTTAGCCATCCGCATACAAAGCAGACACACAAAGGCATGCAGACACAAGGGTAGATGTAATTACAAAGCATACGGTGTCATGTACATACCAAGCTCCCCTGCAGTACAAAACACGCGAGCCGCAGACACTTGTGGGAGTGCGCATGGCTTTTTCATGTGCACATTTGGCTTAAAAAGCTGCAATGATGGCATTTGTTTCATACATACATGATTCCAGAATGTGACAAATAAAGCTAGTTTATGTCAGATGTCAAGTGTTTTGACAATGAGCAGGTAAAAACCTGTTCCCCTGCAACCTTCAGTTCCTGAACTAAAAGTTCAGAAGGCAGTGTGGCAACTCAGTAACTCATGTGGAAAGGACTTAAAGGTAATTTATTGATTTGGCTGTTTGGGTAAGCTAAATCTCCATACACCACATAAATTCATTCATTGATAACTATAACTATAGTTATAGATATTTATTTTTTATATTTAACTAATTGTTCTACAAGTTTAAAGCACAAAAAAGGGAAATGTGTGTCTGACATGAAACAGGAGAACGAAAGAGATTATATGTTTTAGCCGCACAGCTGTGCATATGTGTGTTTATGTGTGTGTGTGTAGGTTTGTTGCCATGCCTGCGTGCACAAATATGTCTTTCCTTAACCAGAGTGTGTCAATACCATCTGGACCCGCTTTGTGAGCATGTAATGCCATGTGCAGCTATAACAACTGTTCCAAGGTAAGTGCTCTGGGTGTGCAGTGGATGTGGATGTGTGCCAAAAGTGGAATAGTGAGGATGAGACAGAAGGGAAAGGGTCTGAGTTTATAATACACAGCCTTTTACGAAAACAAAATATGCTGTATTTTGCAAAAATATACTTTAAAGAAATAAAACAAAATAAAATAAAATGGAGGTAATAAATGCATTCATCAAAAACAAATAAAAGAAGCAGGTACTCAAGCATAGCCTAGACTACACAGCTAATATCCTGATACAGTAATTCTCTGTGAGTCCAGAGAACAAATAGAAAAGTCAGTCTTAGTATATGTGTTATTTTGCTGAGAAAACAATTACCTTATTGATTGAAATATTGTGTAAGCTCCTTGTACAGATTGACAAGTGTTACAGGTCCTCAACTTCCCTATGTACTGACCAATTTAAAAAATATTTACTATGAAAACATATAAGTGCCAAATTTATGTGTTCACATAATTTATTCAAAGGATAAAGAACATAATAGAATTTTATTTAGTTGGGGGGGCGATACAGTTTAATAAAAAAATGAATTCAAATGAGGTACTGTGCAGAGTTTATAGCTACTGCTAATTTTCAACTCCTGTCCCCAGTTGGGCTTTTATATGTACGTTATCAAACAACACAGCAGAATTTAAATCAGGGGTCAGGAACGTTTTTAACTGGGAGAGCCATAAAAGACAAATATTTCGAAATATATTTCATTGAGAGCCTAATAGTATCTTAACGTTTAACAAATTAAATATGTCTTACTTTTAATGCGACCTCTGGTGCCGCGTGGATTTGTTAGAAGTGCTGACCGTTTCATCGATCCAATTTTAGCATTGCACATAAGTCATACCGTAGATCCAAATGTAAATTCCTCTGTCCACGCAGCCTGGAATCCACGGTAATCGTCGTTTTGTTTTCTTTTCGCCATCTGTTCCGTTACCAAGGTTGAAGCGGATAAACTAGTTGGCTATCTGATAAAATTGATTTCTTCACCTTTACAATGACCCGGACATGTTCGGAAGCCATTGGTTCCCGATCCGACCAACGGGTGACCCGTGAAATTAATCTTCAAAACTAATTTCTGTTTACTTTGAAACGACACAGTATTATGAAGAAATATCACACGTATTTTAAAATCAGTTCCAACCCCTTTTTTTTTTTTTTTTAACTCAAACTTGTCCGGGAGTCATATCCCGTCACCGGAGGAGCCATATATGGCTAGCAAGCTATAGGTTCCCGACCACTGTAACGTGTTGATCATTTAAATTTTAAATGATCAACATGTTAATAGTATGCCATTAAATAAAATAAAATTGTACAAACACAATCATCACTATAGACCTATAAATCATAAACACAATGAAACCACATCAAAATGTATGCAGTAAAAAAACACAAAACATATAATTCTTAAAACCATACAAGTCCTACCAATCAAATGCAGGAGATGCAGAGAGTTAATGGGAAAAGCTCTTTTTTTTTCCATTAGCCAGCACCTTACCTTTGCATTAACCGTTTTAAGTCAGCAATTGATTGAATTTCTTTCGGTGATGTGTTCCAGGGTGCACAGAAAATACGTATATGATTGCATTTTATAGTTTTTAAATGTTATTTATAATCATATTTTTCAATATAATTATAAAAAAAATAATATCTATGGAAAAAAATAACAACTTAAAAAATATCAGCATGGCTCATTGTATTGCAACAGCATCATAAATTGCTGCTAAAATATGTCAATGAATCTACTCTAGTTTAAGATTTAGAATTAAATCCATTGGCTGGAAAAAAAAAAAACCTTGATGCAGTGAGAGAGCTGTCATCCAGACCATTTAAAAAATATATCACCTTGACATTATGACAGCTGTCATCTGGATCATTCCTATAAATTTTCAGAGGCAGTCTAGTCAAAATATAAAGATAAAAAAAAGTTCACTAAGGCATTAGTCCTTTCAGCTTCCAGAGTGTAGATACCAGCCCACATCTACAGATTCTTGCTTTTCTACTCATTCCTAAAGGTCAGTGTTCACAAGTTGTCATGGTCAAAGGTCATCATGTCTCCGAGGGAGTCTTAATTACAAGGGCAAATTCTCCAACCAAAGTGAACAGGCTTGTACATGAGGTGGGTCATGGGAGACTTTTTGTTCAGTAAAAGCTTTTGCCACGATAGATACTTTGATATGATTGATTCTTTTCTTCCAGTGAATTTAATTCCTGACTTGGATACAAGGCTCTGGGGGTCATGAAATCTATTGAAACAGATCTGTTACAATGCTTTAGACCATTGACTAAAGGGCCATTTGTCATCTGTTTAATAACTACTCTACTGGGCATAAGTCTTCTAAATGCCCTCCCTGGTTATTTTTTGTCATTCTAGTATTTTTTTCTTTTTAAATGCAATATGAATACTTGAGTCATAGATATGATCCAGGTGCCACACAGTGTCAAATCTGTGCCAGTCCCTCCATTCCTCCCCCAAACAGAAGCCTATGAACTTTGATTCCTTTTTTATGCTGAAAGTGATTTCCTAAAGTGTAGAGCTAGATCACTCAGTCACTGAAATGCATATTTATATGAAAAAAAGTCAGAAAATGCTGATGGTCAAGCCAAGGATGGCAGCAATAAGGCTAAGGGAAGTTAGGTAAGAAGGCATTTTCCTCTCATCACTTTAGAAGAAGAAATACCTTTATTGTCACATTCGGTTATACATAAAGCACAAATTGCCCTGAATGATTGAGCAAGTGAATGGTTGTTTTTTGCCAGTATCCCCCGCGACCCTGAGTGCACAATAAACAGAAGAAGATGGATGGACAGATGAAGCCCATGTCAACATAGTTACACAAATCAACCTTACTTTTAAGCTGTTTATTTCCATATCAAAACCCATAAGTTTACAGCATCATGATCGTCGTGATTTCTATGGACCACTTTTGAGGGACTTCTCTTACAATATTCACTAACAGGGCAACTAACAGCGCCCCACTAGTTTGCACATATAGGTTTCTTGAGAGTTTCACTGGCTGATGAGAAAAACAGACTCATCTCTGTATTCCAGCCCACCGCCAAACTCTGCCAGTTATGACCTCAACTTTGAGAGAAGGGGAGGAGAGAAGAAGAAGGGAAGAAATAGAAGAGCATAGAGATGCAGGAATATAAAGTGATGCTATTATCTTCAGGGAGATAAAATAATGCTACCATGGTCGAGCTGTGAACAGATAAACAAGCTTACATTCCAAGATGTGAAAAAGAACATAAACGCAGACACAAGCCGATGTATACACAATACAACGTAAGCTCCGGCCAGTAACAATAGAAATGGTTTAGTTTGGACTCCCTAACTCCATGTAATACTGCCAAACATGCACACTGGACCATTTCAAGATGGATGTACTGAAAAGAGATGGTGAGTTTTTTGCAAAAGGACTCAATTGCCAACTTATCCAGGCATTCTGCGATAAATATTGAATCTTGGGAATTGTAAGGCATTTCCAGAATAGCAGTTCTTCATTATATGAAGGCTAATAAAAAAAACTGTCAATAAATGTACTGGTTCAGAGAACAAATTTTAAAAAGTGGAAAATTTACTCTTCACATTTGAAATTGTCAACTGTTTCACCTATTTCAATATCAACAATTTTGCATCAATAAATGGCACTTTTTTCAACTAACAGTACTTCTACTTGAGTAGATTATTTTGGGATGTTTTCCATTCCTGTGGCACCCCTCCTAAAATAAAACAATAGGACTTCTTCATAAACTTCGGTGTTTCAAACGTCTTATGCACTCCTGGCTTGTAAGTTGGTTTTACCTTCGCTAGCAGGGGAAATAGGCCACATTTCTAGTTATGCACGCTGTTACACTATGATGAGCTCCACACATAACGAATAACTGAAAACATGAGGAAAAGGAGGAGATACTGAAAGCTCTCACCTGGATTTAGTGTATTCATTAAACTCGCAATCAGACATCCAGCAGCATCGCCTCATTCTTTCACTCCCGCTGCTCTGCACAGGCTGTACACACATCCTCAGAGGTCAAACTGTTTCTCATTATATTTCAATGCTTTGGCTATGACAAGGCATTTACCAAGATTTAGGATCCTAACAGTGCAATCCAGTCACATTCCATGAAGTCAGTTGTCTTTCATTTGTATTCTCATTACATCTACGAGGACACATGCTTCTGTTCAACTCATTTTACTTACATATGTTACCCTACAGCCCCCCATCTACAGCCGCCACAATCCTGGTTTAGAGCTGACCAGGGCTTCCAGGACTATATTTAGCATGTCTCTTAGTCTGAGTAAGAGTGGGGAGCTCAGAGACATCCCCATAGCACACACCACTCATTTCCTCTCTCCAAACATGGGCAAAAGCC
The DNA here is from genome assembly GCF_037954325.1 of Fistularia commersonii. Taxonomy (NCBI): domain Eukaryota; kingdom Metazoa; phylum Chordata; class Actinopteri; order Syngnathiformes; family Fistulariidae; genus Fistularia; species Fistularia commersonii. The sequence continues at coordinate 8,853,234 of NC_141309.1, forward strand.
AGACTCAACTACTGAAAAGTCATTTTTCCCTTTGTCCAGCTTGTTAGTCATATAGAGTCCATGTGGCGACCTTGGTGGTACATGCATTCCTCTCTCCGTCTGGACGACAGAGACATGTGGCGACATTAGGAGTTCAAGGGTGGAGTTTCAGAACCGTGACCAAAGGAGAGGACGTGATGGAAATTAGGATTCTGATAATACATGAAGCTAAAGATGACAGAGAGTGATGCTGAATTTTGATGTGGTCTATATGGTCATTTTGCTTTAAGGGCGTACATTAACAACAAACACAAAGAAAGTGACAGTGTCTTCTGTAATGCAAGGAGTGAAAGAGAATCAGTGTTATTGAGAGAAGGCGGGCAAAGATGCAGAGAAAACAGAATGTTAACCCAAATACAGGAGGTTTGCAGCACAATATTAAGTCAGGTGCCCCATAGAAAGGGAAGAATCCAAAATAATCCCCACAAGTCAGCAGGGCCCCTTAATAAGAGGAGCTTAAATGAGAGAGAAATTGAAGGAGAGAAACATAAATGATGATATTAATATGATTGATACCAGTAAAGAATTGCAGGTCATATTTGGTATTTTAACTCAATGGTAAACAAAAATATATTGTTTTTATAAGGGTTAGAATCAAAGGCTTAAAGGATGTTTGCACTTTTCAACAATAGAGGCTGTGCTTTGTGTTAGACAAAGATGGAGAAAAATGGAGGACGGGAGACCAATATAATACAAACTATAACAAGAAAAATAACATTGGCATCTCTGAATGCAGCCTCAGGGCGGCATGGGCCAGCGTCTCCCTGAGCCAGTCCCAAGCCCAGATAAATGCAAAGGGTTGCGTCAGGAAGGGCATCCCGCCTAAAACTTTTGCCAACATAAGAATCAAACCTAATAATCTAATACAAGATCGGTCGAGGCCCGGGTTAACAATGACCGCCATTGGTATCAATGACCCACAGGGTACTAATGGAAACTGGGCTAGGTCAAAGATCCTCAGCATCTTAACCAGCCGCATCACGGAGTAGTACAGAAGCACCACTGCTCTGGACTGCGGACACTTGCATTGAGTGATAAAGACTGCAGAGAAGATCATCAAAAGCACACTGCCTTTTCTATAGAGCATCTACCACCATAGAGTCTGCAGGAGAGCTGCCTCCATCGCTATATAAAACTAGAAAACAGGGCTTTTCCACTGTGTTGGTTTCATGCCCTTGTAAACAAATGCTAAACATGCTGGTTTGGTTTCATTACAGAGCACTCCTTATAAAGTGGTAGCTATGTGGACACTTACTTTTCGTTACATCATTGCCATATACTAGCAGTCTGCTATTTAGGGTAGCAGTGAAGTTATTTGAGAGTTTTGTTTTTTTTTTAACTCCAAACCTTAAACATGAAACCAACAGATCTATTTAAGCGGAGAAGTAACAACATGCAAATAATGTTGTCAATGCAAAGTTGCAGACAGCGATACATAATTTGTACTACCTTTTTTGGAGTTGAGATATATACTTTTTTTACCTAAAGTAGTACCAAAAACTACTAGGAGACATTTTCCATGTTCCGACTTGAAAAAAAAACAATATAATAATCCATCTATCCATTGTCCACTGCTTATCCTATTCAGGGTTGCAGGGGATGATGGAGCTTATCCCAGCTGCCGTTGGGCAAGAGACAGGGTACAGTCTGAACTGGTCACCAGTCAATCGCGCATACATGGACAGACGACCAATCACTCTCTCATTCACACATCTGGGCAATTTTCCAAATTTTTCGGATTAACCTGCTGCATGTTTTTGGACTGCGGGAGGAAACCCATGCAAACACTGGAAGAACACAGACACTCCACACAGAAAAGTCTACTCAGAATTGAATCTCTGAGGCCGAAGCAAAGATTTATTCTATTCTATTCTATTCTACTCTATTCTATTCTATTCTATTCTATTCTATTCTATTCTATTCTGTTCTGTTCTGTTCTATTCTATTCTATTCTATTCTATTCTATTCTATTCTATTAAGTCAAGAAAAGGTTTTTAAGTACAATGTTGGCAAAATCTCATCATTCAGAGTCTGAAATAATGGGAAATCTTGATCCAATATTTCTAGGCCACAATTGACAATGCTTGACAAAAGCATTTTCCCTTTGGGGATCAATAAAGTTTATTTTATTTCATCTTATTTTGTATTGGGCTTACTTAATGATTTTTTCAAATCCACACACAAAGAGAGGTGTACACATACACACTGTGTACAGAAAAACAATTTTGACAATATTTTAGGTAGTTTATAAGGTGATACTTTGCATTTCAGAGGGGATCCTTTGATACATTTTCCAGTTAAGGAAAATAAAAGTGTTTGAAATAATTTAAAAACCTTTAAAACGGATCATGTTATGGTAAAAATCAACCTTGTGGGAGAGGTATAAAGTGTGTGCAAATAGTCCAACACAAAGTGAACCATTATGAGTTGCCATTTATTGACAGACCAGAAATTAAACACCTGTCCTATTTCAAACTCTGTTACTTATCAAACAGCCCACCAATAAAATGTTGGTAAACCTGGTAGATTTGTTTGGATTCAACAGGGGTATTAAATACTAAAACCTTACTAAACAGGGGTATTAAATACTAAAACCTTGGTTTGCCAGAGTGCAGATGCTGAGACCTATGTGGTCACATCATCTTTGATTTTGAAGTACTTCTCTTTGACTGTGTATATTGTTTGTCTGTTTTAAGCTCACAAGTAAATAAATACATAACATAATGATGAATATTGTTCATGATTTGAGCAGTCTTTGTTTATTTTCCTTATTTATTGCAACATGGATTTATGATGTTCAAGTATCTTGTACATACTACATAGCTGTAGTCAATCTGAAATACATGTGAATTGTTAGACCGTTTGAACAACTGGCTCAAATTAACCCACCAAGGAAGACTGAGTGATAATGTGTAATATTTAACTGGGTGGAGCACTCCCCTAGAGACTATTACAGACAACTGAAGCTATTTGGCCTTAGGAGAATGGCAAATAGTAAGCAAAATTACAGCAATGACAGAGAGCCAAATTATAAGAAAGAACAGAATGTGTTCCAACATTGGAGGTGGTGGGGGGGATTTATAGAAAACATGCAATATCAGGCAGTCCAGAGTGAAGGAGTGAAGGGCAGAGGTGGAGAATGGCTGGAATGCTGAAAGGAGGAGGGGAAGAAAGAAAAAAGTGTTTGTTCTCAGCAAAACACGGAGCCAGAGATGTTTAGAATATGGCAAACTAAACAAATAAGTGATTAAAGCAGTACCAACAGCCACTGAGAGCAAACAATCTTCTCTGTGCTGAGGAAGACGGAGAAGAGCGTGGGATAGACAAAGAGAGGCACAAACTGTGTTTCTGGAAAACATACTGGAAGCATTCGGCACAAGTGTTATAATACAGATGGGGCATATAAGTCATTCTGAGATTGTGAACAATGTCAGGTGATGAACTGGAGGACTATGCAGTGATGGATTGCATGAAGAACAGCTGCCCTCATGTTACAGCCATGAGGTAATCCACATTTAAAACCTGCTAGTCATTATGTGAATAAAACTGCATATGCACTAATTACTCAGTTAACGCCTTTCTTGAATAAAATCCTAATACCAAAAAACAAAGTGGATGGCGGGGATATTTTGTCTTGAGACGGATGGTGAGTGGAAAATTTACAAATGTATTTACTCATGAACAACAAACTCTTGTCGTAAAGGATTGAAAGAGGTTAAGACAAAGAGAATATCTACATTCAAAGTGATGAAAAACATTTGTTCCAAAGGAGGAAGCAGTCTAGACTTCCCTGCTGAGCATAAAATAAAAGAACTGAAAACATGATGTTAGGATGCGGGGAAGTTTGCAGTCGTTTTCAATTTTCAAATGAGCTGGTTCCGACCCCGTAGCTGCTAACATGAATGGATGTAAACTCTTTTAAGCACAAGCCTTTCTGTTTATGCTCTATTTACATCTTTATTTTTGACACTGTTGGTTCGGTCTTTATACTATGATAGATTTCTCAACCCAATTGAAAAATCTCTTGCTCAATAACAACACAATTAAAAAGCCATATCTCATAACAATGATGAACTTCGCATTTGGGGTTTGCATTTGGAATTTTTTTTTGTAAACACATAGACACAAAAGATTCAACAAATGTATTCTGATTCCAAAAACAAAGATGATCAAATATACAGGGAAGGAATTTCTATTGTCAGTTATCAGCAGTTGTCCAACTAAAAGTAAATCAGAAGTTTAAAACAGACCATAATAATCTGAATCACCTATACTGCATCTGATTGATTTTTAAAAAGTACAGTATGTATGTTGATGAGCTTCAGTTGTAGTATAATAAGAAAAGTACAAGCGTCCTTTAAATATAATGTAAGTATGATATGAAGTTATTTTGAATGAGAGAGTTTTCAATTATAAGTAGGCCTACATATTTTGGAACAGAAGTGATTTACTAATTCAAACATTCTTCCGCTGAAATCTTTCCTAAACTGGGTCTGACACAGAAGTGATATAAGCAATATAATATTAAACTTCTCTGAAAAGGAAGGAGAACAGGATTCAATTTGTGAATTACATTTGGAAAAGCTCAGCTGAAATGTCTCCAGAAATCCCAGCCAGGTTTTTTTCTCTTTTCCAAACTAATCCACAGACCCTTCTGAGAACAGTTTCATGCACTTGCTTGAAAAACTTTTTGTATGTAGGAGAATTTTTTTTGACAAATGCAATGCAGATCCATTGCACTGTAGATAATGTGCACAAGTTTTGCAGAATCTATTTATCTATCTATCTATCTATCTATCTATCTATCTATCTATCTATCTATCTATCTATCTATCTATCTATCTATCTATCTATCTATCTATCTATCTATCTATCTATCTATCGCTGCCTTACATATATATATATATGTACATATATATATATGTATATATACATATATATATGTGCAAAGAAAAGAAGAAAGGACAAAATGAGAGGAGAAAGAATGGAGGCTTGATAAACCATGGTCTACTGAGATCCCTTTGGCATTTCCTGTTCATGTTGTCCCACACTGCTACAGACACGCTGAGGCATAAACACACGCAAGAATGTCCTCCCCTCTCTATGTCACAGTTATTATGGGATTGTTATAAAGTAGTGACATCTTATCTTAAACTGTTTCCTTATAAACACAGCAAACTCTTAAATACCACATGTCTTTCATACTTCTAGCCTACTAAGAACTGCGTCCCTCTCTATCCAGTCCCTACCTGCCTTCCTTTATTTTGCTTTTTACAATATCCTGAAGTCACTCAGCCTTTCACCAGCCCATTGTACCATCATGATGAACGCAAGTTTCGCAATCCCTTCTTTCTTCTCACATGTTATCCATTCTCATCTCTTTCTCTATATTTTTCACTGGAAATGTAGTTGTCCAGTCATTTGCAGCCTCCTCAGTCCACCTCCACTCACCCTCAATTTCATTCAGTCTCTCCTGACAAACAATCAAGCTTTCCCACAAAGGTCGCCAGGACAACACAGCCCCCCAACTCTCTACGCACACCCTAAACCCAATCCCACCAGCAAGGAAACAAACATACCAGGAGTTTGGTTTGGAGTTCCCATTTGGCACTCTGTATCCCGTGAGACGTTGTTGTACTTCACCAGTACTTTACCTTTCGAAAGCCATGGTGATCTTTGAAACCATTTTGACATGAGATAAATCAAGTAACTGTGCAAATATAACTGAAAAGAGCAAAAGATGAAAATATCTTTGGAAATTCGAACATCCCAAACTGTGTGTGTACACTAGGCTATGAACACCTGCATGGAATTTATGAATCTTTTCAGCTTTAATTACAAGCAAAATAACAAGTAGTGCGTTACCATGTGTAAAAGGATCTCTTTATCTCAGGTATTTTCTGCGCTTCAGTTGACTTGATCACCAAGCAACAAACCACAGCAACAAAGACAAAGAAATGTCCCAGCATGCATGTGATTACACTTCACAAAAGTATAAAAGAAAATAGTCATATCGAGAGTAATCTTTGTTCATATGTCGTACTAGGCAGGTATTATTGAAAGAAAAAAAACAAAATATTCAGTCACCCCCTCCTCAATACAAATCAATATAATTTTGTAATTTGTCTGGATATCGATAGAATCACAATGCTAACCATACTGATTTTTTTCAGTCACTAATTCTTTCATTAACTACACTGCCAACATAAACACATGAGTTGATTTTCAATAAAACCTATTGTTAAGAAAAGATTTAAAATTTGAAATAGTTTGTAAGAGATTACTATTACACAAAAAAATATTTCTATTCACGTTTTATTCATTCGCATCTGCTGTCAATCAGGTTTTGCAAAGGATGAGCTCCATGTGAAACATACTCTGCTTCTTATGAAGCAACAGAACAGTTATGAACCATTTCTTTGTATCGCCTCCATCAACATTGTGCAATCCAAAGATGGAAACATAATTAAAATAGCTTGCTCTTGTCACATCTGCAACTGTACAATAATATTTTTTATTCAAAGTATTTTAGTGCTGAAAGTTTGGTTTCACAGATCTAATCATTGAGAAAACATTGCACATGTTAAGACACTATAGATTTTTGGCCTGATATCTTGGAATTGTATGCATGTACACACACATGTGTTTGCAGAGCTATCACAGTGGGGACAATGATCAACATCCAGACCTTTGCCTCCAACCCTACTGTATGTACTGAATCCCAATTCTTACCAAAAATAAACTCCAAACCAGTCCATAACTTATCTTGCAGGACGGTCTAGTTGGCTCAGAAACTGAGGGGAGAAATATGTCCAAACGATGGTTTGGAACTTAAATTGGTCCAGACAGGAATAACTGTTCAAGCACAAATATACACGTACGTCCACACACTCAAATGCTTTAAGCACAGTTAGATGAAACATGACTGAAACAATGTTTCACTATAGACTTTACGTGAAAATAAAAATATGGCTGCATCATTCTTCAGCTAAGATTTTCCAAACCGTAAAAGCAAACAATAAAGTGTTTGTCTCGTCAAAAAAAAAAATGCTGGCAGGAAAAGGAGAAGTTTGCAGTTGGAACGACGTACATTGGACATCTGGTTTACATTGAGAGAGGACTTGCGTAAAGACAGCAGCTCGGTGACACTGAGAACAATGACAGCACTGGTGTGTCAGAAAACCGTAAAACATTTATCACCTACAATTTGGTTTATGAAGGAGCTATTCCAGTGGTTTAACACAGCCCCCATTTATAGTGTTACAACTGGCTGACTGTGTGCTGAGAAGTAAAGCAAATCAGTATAACTTGCAAGCGCGTTCCATCACATCTCGCACACTTACAATTACACTCCGTTTTCACAGTGAATCCCATATGAAGGTAAATGATATTTAAACCAGTAGAAAGCAGTTCATTAGTGATCACTGCTCCATGTCTTCTCTTTATTCCTAAACAAAACAACAAATAACAGCCATTACAGCCATCACTGTCACCTCCCAAGCAGTCACCCACAGAAAGGCTCAAAGAAGCAGATAGGCAAACTTAGGGGATCATTTAAGCACAATCATTTATGCATCCATAAAAGAAATGCTGAGTAGATGCAGTTGAAATTTATGATCAATGTATAACTGTTCATCAAAACTTGACAGAGACAAACAAGAACCACTTTAAGCGTGAACAGCGTATGTTCACGCTATGTTCATATGTTCTCTGAGGTCCAACTGCAAGGTACAATAGCTCATACCTGCAGAGGAAAACATGACAATTCATCTAGATCTGACCATCAATAGTCCATCAATCATTAGTTGCATGATTTCAGAACTAGCCATGCAGCTAAGAAGTTTGTGAGGCACATGGAAATATAGCAAAATAAACAGCATAAATATCCTATAAAAACAAATCAATGCGTCATTGGCAAATTGTGAAATGGTTTTCAAAGGTGCACATGAAAAGAATCATCATGTATCTGAAAAAGCCACACACACAAACACATTGTGAGCATTTTAATATCACTCACATGCAGAACATTCGGCTAGGCAGTATTGCAGCTTGACAGGATCTACCTACTGTATGCTTCAAGCGTAAACAGCATTCAAACAAGTGAATGGCTTTTCTTTTCACATGAAAGATAAATCAGTCAGTCTTGTTCCAGGCATGCTGAATGCTCTCAAAGGTTTTGACCTTACCACCAAATATAGAAAAAAAAATAAAGAATAAAAAAGTTATACATAGGTTTGTTTGTATTACATATGTATGCAGGTAACCCGTGGTCATGTCCATTACAGCATGACTATACCTTTAGAATCTAATACTCTTCTTTGCTAGTTACTCTTTGTCATAGCTCAATGCCATGTATATAACTGATTGTTAAATTATCAAAAGTGGAATAGAGAAAAACCATTAAATGTAATGGAGATCAACCCAATCACACTTAACCTTCTGAATGATTACATTAAAAACATTAAAATCTAAAATAAAAAAGCAAAATAGTCAATATAATATATTGAAAAGTAGGATTTCTGACCTGGCTGTGATTTAATAAGTTATTTTTTTTTCTTTCTCAAATTGGGATGACTTCATAAGCATACAGGTGCTACATCTGTCTTCCAAAGAGCTTAAATAGAAGCAAGAGGGTATACATGCCCGGGCAGTAAATCCTTAAAAACAGTACTATGATGACAGTTTATACTCCAAATAACAGACTTGCTTAAACCCCAGTTCTAATCTCTTTGTGAATTGAGGAGTAAAAAATCAAAGGCAACTAGGTGTGTGTACAGAAACGCACCGCCAGCAATGCATTTTACCTTTTCCCATCGTCACGCCACAACCACAAGTGTATTTTATCTACCATATAACTTCTGACTCAAAAACTCTTTCGGACTTCATTAATCATGCATGAGCACGTGGAAAAACATGGCAAGCGGCAGCAATACAAAAGCCCTGGGCTGACATGATACAGTGGCTCCCTTATTTTTCATCACCGTGGGTATTCTTCCACAAAATATGAAAATGATTACTTGGATTTCAACAAACTGACAAAATCAAAGGAGTGAAACATGGAGATAAAAGGAAAAATAATGCAGCACAAAACATAGAATTAATGGATCAGGTAAACTGAATTACCTCTTTTATCACACCAAAGAGTGTTTTATTACATCTGATGGAAAGTCTTGGATGTCAGTCACTAAGAGCTGTTGAGAAAGCTATTATCTCGGATGACTTTCAATTTGAAAAATGGTTATTCTTTTGTATTGAATGCCAATGAAGTCCTTATATTGTTTAACAGGACATTCACCTTAAATATCAAACCAATGACGAATCTCCTGATCCCACTAAAATGTACTCACCGTGAATTAATGACTTAATTCTCACAAGAAAAAGCAAAATATACTGTTTATAAACATATAATATTCAATCTAGAAATGATAATATGTCCTGTGTTGTTTTTCAGATCAAGAAGAATGGTATCTAGAGGCATCAAACTGGGCAAATATCAACATTATTAGCAAGAAGTCAGACATTTTTTTGTACCTCACCAACAGACAGTAACAATTGACAAAACACATTAAACCTTGTAGACTGAACAAGATGTGTTCAGATAGTATTTAAGCCCCAAATGCTCACCACACCCATTTCTTAAGGCATGAAAGATGTCTTGAAAGACATATTTAAACTCATCTTCATAGAAATCTTTATCTGATGACATTCCATGAGACAAAAATGATGAAGACACCTTTCTTGTGAAGTGCTTCCTCCCAATGTCTTTCACTATTTGGCTGCACCGATGCTGTAATGTGTTTGATATTTGGTAGTCATAAACCTTAATTTGCTTCTTTTAAAGAACTGCTGGGATTTATATTGTCTCTATGACCGAGGTGAAAATGAATTTAAATGCCAAGTAAATGCGACACACATAGAATAGTACATTTCGGCTACTTTTGGGACTTTTTTGGCATTTATGGCTCAGCTATAGCACTGGAAAGTGTTTCACTGGGCAACTGTGTTCCAAATGCAATGAACAGGATTTAACTTGTGCCAAATATAGCACATATATGCTGGCTCTACCGCTGAATCCAGGCTACTGCCTTTATTTATCCTGAGCTAATACTGCCATTCAGGGCCAAAAGTTTTGAAAAAATAATCTGGCAAAATTTTTACATATCGCAAATCTAGACAAAACAAGATATTCTAAATTGTGTTCCATATAATCATGTATAACAATCAAAAAACAAAACAAGAGGTTACCTGTAGGTGCTACATTCTTAGAAGGTGATTTAAAAAGATGCTGGAAAATATGTCTCATGGGCACAAAAAAAAGAACACAACACAACGATACACTTTTCAAGCTTTGGCTTGGAAACTGAGGAGAAATATCCAAGGTTGTGAGCTCAGCTGAGAGGGGCTGAATGGAGGAAGCTTTCAAATCTCTCCTCCATTCTTCAGACCCTCAACATAAAGGGTCTGTTTCCCATTCAGGACCCAATGTCATTAGATAATACACATCGGGACCTCAAGGCCACATGGTGGGGGCAGGATTATTCAGCAAAACAATCCTCCTAACTGTCTCCATGAAAATGTCTCAATGCTCTCCGACTCCCTTTGATAGTCGCTGTGGGATCCAGGCGCACATTCAAAAAACACGACATTCACATGAAACTTCACACACGCACATTGAGTGCTATTCTCTGTGGTTTCAGAATGGGAATAATTACATAATCATGTCCTTTATTAAGTATCTAGTCACTTAAATCTGTGCTACTACGCACAGTAAAATAGTCTATCTCCTTTTCTCTCACTTTGGTTTCCAATCCATCCCTAACAATCACGGGGAAATGTGGTAGATATATCTTTATGTGTTTAATTGAATTTGATCAGTAATGGAGGCAGCGACATGAAAACCTTTTTTTTTTTCCAAAGACATTTTTTTTTTCTACACTGTTTAAAACTTCATTTTTTCATCTATCAAGAATTATCAAGATAGGATACAGAAAAAATAAGGAGTAATGGATGTATACCAGAGGATAGAACAATGATGCCCACAAACTACCCTTGAGTCCCACAGGAGCACAAATGTTTTAGGGGGCCTTCGACCAACCTATTCTGGCAACAGTTTGTAATTTGCAATCCTTTCTAGACAATAAACTAAGAATGGCACATGACTTTATTTGCCGCAACCCCTATTAGGTCAGAGCGGCAACTTAAAACACAAGGAAGGCCACCAGAGTGACAAACCAGGTGTCAGGTGTATACTCACTGCATGAAAATACCCCATTCAGTGACACAGGGCTGCTGAAACATCAAGTGAAACTCGACCCCTCAGCTCAGTATCTGCTTTCAAGTGACATTTATTCACTCCGCCCAACTTATTGTGCAACATTTAAGATCATTATTACCAGACAGTTGTGATAGCCGCCTGGCAAATTAAAGTGCCTCTTACTGAAACAGAACCTCCAACCTCACTCTTGTCAAAGATCAATTGCGCATCGGTAGGAAAAACGATCCGCGTCGCCTGACATCACCTGGAGGAGGATTATAGGCCCGGAGGCGCGACGGGCATCCCGCCACGGGGCCGCGCTCGGAGCCAATGGGTGATACCTGGAGTTTTAAGCGGTTGTAAATATAGACCACGTTGCGTGTGGTCGACCCATTGGATTAATGGCGTGTGTGTGCGTGTGTGTGTGTGTGTGTGTGTGTGTGTGTGTGTGTGTGTGTGTGTGTGTGTGTGTGTATGTGTGTCAAACCACGAAAAAAAACAAGTCTTGCGTTAGACGTGAATCTCATGCTTTGAGGGAGACGCGGCGGTTTGTTTGCGTTTACCAGTTCGTGGACGAACGGGGATTCAGGACGTCCTCTTTGGCTGTGAGCAGCGACAGGCCGTAGGTATCAAGGTTGACCGTTCGTCCGTTGCTCATGATGGCAAAAAAAAGTTTCTCGACCGCCCCTGCAGAATCTCTCTATCCCCAGGGTTTTCGAACTATCTGCTGGGAAGAGAAAAAAAAAAACAGTGGTACAGTCTCTCAAGTTCCGAAGTGGGGCGATCTGCGCTCTGCGGCGAGGAGACTGCGTCTGCACACTGCTCTTTGTGCGAAGGGATGGAATAAGTTTTCACCAAAAAGCCCCACCTCCTGTTGAGAGAGTGTAAAGCGTCATGACTTCACTCAGCTGGGACACTTGAAGAAGTGTTCACTGAGCAGTATATTTGACCAAGTCTCATGTATCATTTTTCTTTTTTTTTTTTTATTCTAGTGGTAGTAACTTTTGCGCTCACGGCTGCCTTATTTTAACGCCAGTTTGCGTTGTGTTCCGCCTCCATGCAACACATCCTCAGTGGTTACGTAAAGCTGAAAGAAAATGAAAAAAAAAAAAGTTTTAACATCATTAGTGCATGTAAATGTATGTTTTAAATCAGTGATCATGCACTGTTTCATGCGCACCATGGAATAGTGCGGTTGTAAAAACTGCCAGTCTTCCTCTTGACTTAGACCCTCCTCATCCCTGAAGGATGACTTCAGTGGGAACTTAGTCTGAAGCAAGCAATGCAGGGGGAAAACAGTGGGGAGAATGTGTCAGTGGTGAAGAACGGGGCTCTGTTCCATCGCTGCCCGTCAGTGACACACACACACACACACACACACACGTCCACACACACACACGCATACACATTACATACATAGGTCGAAAAGTGACCTCACAAACACGGCCATGCATTGATGCACATTCTTAGACATACAGACATGCCCCCACGGGCACACTTGGGCGGTGAACTCCAGACAAACTCTCACCAGTCATGAAAACACACATGCTCATTCCACAAGGACACACACACACACACACACACACACACACTATCACACAGGCACTGGTGTTTAAGTGTGGGTCAGTGGCAAGGGGTTTTGGATTATGGGAACCTTCCTGAGCTCTGTAATATACTTAACAGCCATTCTTAGATAATCTAGCACAGATGTAGAGGATAAAAGTCATAGGCTTTTTTTATTTATTTTATAATTTATTAAACTTGAGCTGGATTTCATCTCCTTAAATGTAACAATGTGGCAGATTGCTTTCATTAAGAGCTACATAAAAGCATACATCATCACAACAACCTGAATTAAAGTAAAGTAAAAAAATAATGAAGGCTGAACAATCCTGTGATATAGGATTCATCCATGCATCCTACCAAATTTAATTCCTTTAAAGGCACTTATTGTCTGTATCAGTCTTTGTATTCCCTTTACTCTTCAGACATTTTCTTTTTGTGATTTTAAAAAGGGCTACAGCACGTTTCAGTGTTACCAGGTCCAATGCTCAAAAGTACTTTAAGTACTTAAAATATGTTTCTTTTTAAATAGAAAACCCCACACCTTTTTTATGTTACTTTAATTGCAAATCAGAGAGCGTTGCGCCACTGTGAAATAAACTGCATGTCTGCAATCAATAGATATTTATAAAAAGAAAGGGAAAAAAATGTTGTGATGGTAATTGTTGTTATAATTTTGAGTAGCAGTAGTACAAGTGTTAGAATTAGTATTATAATAATACACATTTTGTTGTTTGGAAAAATAACACAAGTAGAAAAAGGAAAAACGTTAAACATACTGATTGTGTTATATTGTTATATAAACAAAGCTTGCAGGCCAGGGACTAGGATCATACATACAACTTCCTGTCATTACAGACCCTCTTGTCCTTTAAGACTCTGGAAATGTAGAGTGCTCTTGTTGCCTGTTTGTGAAGGGTATTTCCTGTGTTAGCATGACAGTGAATAATTGTACACTAACATAGTCATCAGCAACTTTACTTGACCATTTGTTGACTTTAAGTGATTCCTTAACTTATAAAAGATCTTTGTATTGACACCCAAACTTTCTGTGAGTATTTAAAACATAAAATAAACAAAAAGCACTTTATCGTGAACATGAATTGGTCCAGCTGTAGTTTTCCTGTGGTATGTTAAGGAGTGTATGACAATTTTATGTGCCCTCAACAGGAAGGGCGGTGCTGACAGGTCAAAGATTAGTTCTTGGGTCACTATCCATCTGTTGTCATTTGACTTTATATGTACTCGCACTCGACTTATTCAAGGGCAGTAAATAAGGATGTTCTTTTTTTGTTCATGCTGTCACAAACGCCGTCTTACCTGTGTTATTTTCGCAGAGCTTTGTGAATTGGCAGTTTCACAATATGAGGTAATCCTCTTCCCAGCAGTGGCATCATGTCATTGCCATCCCGGATATGGAAACGAAAGTGGCTGAAGGAGAATTTTGTCAGCGGCGATGCTGGAACTGGGCACAGTGGAGAACACACACCTTTACTTGACGGCTACAGCAGCAGGGGGCAAGCAGCTCCATAATTTGAACAGAAATTACAATTTTGGTAAGTGAGGATGCCGGGAATCCATGATAAGAAAAGGAAACAGATATGTACCTGTGTGGAATACAAAAGGTATCATTTTGAGAAATACCCAGAGTAGGCATGTGTATGAGTTTGTGTAAGAGACAATAAGAAGGAAAGAAGAGAGAGAAAGTTTCACATTCTCTGAGAGCATGGGTGTCCTCCCTTCAGACTTCCAGGTGAGGTCACTGCTCAGCTATGCGCCTTCACAACAACCTTGAGATATCTTCCCCTTGAGCCTCCTGAGTATGTCCAAGTATGTATCTGTGTGAATGTGCTTTTTTTAAATCACAGTCGAAGCTCAGTAAATACAAACACATGTAATGAAAAACAGGATTTTCCAATCTCCTCCTTTGTTACTTAACAGAAGCCTTTTGTCTTTGTCTTGTCTCGCTTCAGTAAAATATTACAAATGTCAGGGTATGCAAGGAGGGAAATAAAGGACTTCAAGTACCCATGTCTGTTTTCCTTAACTGCTAAAAAGTATACTGAAAATAGTCTATAGTCCACCGAAGATTAGGCATTTCTAAAGTTTGCTGTGATTATTGTTATACTGAGGTGCTAATGTGTCTTTGTGTGCAGTCAGTCCACATGAAAGATGGTGGTCTGACTTTTTTGAAATGCTCATGGGGCGTGCATGTTTGCACACTTATTCTAATGTATGTATGAAATGCAGAGTCAGTGGCCTGGCAGAGAGTATTATTACTCAATGCGCTGCTTCTCAGTCTCAGCCCCTGACATCTTTCATACGCATTGCCAGGGAAACCACACCCAAAGCTGGTGCCAAAAACGAGGTACTGGAGGAACCAGTGGGCCTGCTGCCAGATGGTGACGTTTGCCTCGATGAGTCAGAGCACTTTTTACAACTATAAAAGTTAAATGAGTTGTACTGTTGCTAGTGTGATGAGAAGCCTGTCAACATTTCAAAAAGAGCTGAACCTAGGCACGACTCTTTGTCACAGTAGTCTAAGGAGTTACTCGATCCATGAATCGGTCAAATTATCAACAGTATTTCCAGTGTTAACTTATCCTATGCTTGCAGTGATACCTGTTACAATGTGATATTTTGAATAGTGCAACTACCAGCTTGTGTTCCCCAAAAAATGTTAAAACTAGTAAAGGAAAGCCTGACATAAGAAGAAAAGCATGTGTTGAGTAAAGTAACATTCCCAATGTGATTTATTTTTCATCAATATCATGAATGCTCAGTTTCTGTTTGCATTTGGGTTCCTCTGTCTGAGGCTGGTTTAATCCCACTGGCAGAAGAAGGGCATATTAATATTGAAAGATACACAGTCACAACAGCCAGACTCTCAGGCCGAACCAAAATGCTCAATGAAACTGAAGAAACAAAAAGAAAAGGATTAGATCGATATAAAACTGATTTCTATTAGGGGCTCGAACCATTTCTAGACTGTTATTCTGAAATCCAAATCTATGTTTTGTACTCCAGATCTTCTATGATTTCCTGAGGGATCTCTGGGAAATGAGAGCCAGATGTGATAATGTCAGCACATGAGCTGTGTACTGTGGGATCAGAGAAGAGGTTGGTGGAAATTTGAACACACCCCCCTCATAAAACAGTTGACATGATATTGAGGTCTGACAGTAATCACCC
This sequence comes from Fistularia commersonii, assembly GCF_037954325.1. Classification (NCBI taxonomy): domain Eukaryota; kingdom Metazoa; phylum Chordata; class Actinopteri; order Syngnathiformes; family Fistulariidae; genus Fistularia; species Fistularia commersonii. The sequence goes on from NC_141309.1 coordinate 8,869,282, forward strand.
ACTGTACAGACCAAGGCTGTTGGTCATCGCTGAGGTCATTGCCACAAACACATGCTACATCCAGTGTTCACTAAAGTAAGGAAACCGATGTAAATAATTGCTTGTCTGATGTTTCTGTGGTATAGGAAGCCTGGCATATGCCTTTTTTTTTGTGATGTGATTCAAACACATGCTCCCACACACCAAAGCAGTATCTCAGCACAAATGTTCTACTGCCCACAATCACCACCCTCAATGACAGAGGCACAAGTATCCCACTAACTGGATCATACAACCTTCACTTGCCACCCATTTTAAGTTAAGCATCGTCAGCCACATCATTTAAGAATCTCCATGGCAACTCCTGGATCTGTCCCACATTGGTTTGTGGTAATTCTTTACTAGACTTGGTTGATTAAAAATCCCAGCTCAGATTAACAAGGAATAACAGAATACTTGAACGCGGCGGTATTATAAAATGTGTTACAATTAAAAAATGTAAGGGGACATTTCATGCTGGCTCTATCGTTCACACAATGATGACAAAAATGCATTTCTTCTATTTTACTCCTTTATTAATACTATGATCATAGAGGTCCATAAATGCATTATGGCACTGCAATGGGATGACTTATGAACATATCACTACCCTGGGTAAGGTTTTGGTCCTTAGGGCACACTGGTTTGCTGTGGTTGTTTTGGTTGGCAATTGCACTGCTTTGCACAAGTCAGTACAGATTACTCCTGATAGCAGCTTAATCCAGAGTCTTCCTAACATACAGCTGATAGTCCATAACATATTCCCCTGAGTCCTACCTTACTCATGTCACACTAACACTCCATTTAAAGCCCTATAGAACAAGTTTTTTGTAATCAGATCAAGATGCATATGAGGTTTATGAGTTAAAAAAATGTTTTTTTCTTTTCTTCACAAACGATACAATTTAAAATGTTCCCCTTCAACCTTAAAGCCAGGCTCATTCAAAGTGAAATCTTAAATATCAATGTGGAAAGCAGACATACAGATGTGAGATCTTTCCCCCCTTCTTTCTTTACAAATATGGGGCATCTTTGTCCACCAGGCTGTGCTGCAGCTTTCCAATTGTCCTTCTTTTGTCTGCATAATGTTCCTTCCTCAGTTTGAAATTACTGTTTATTTTCTTTCATATTACCCACAATTTGTTTGAAGTCGCAGGTTCTATGGTCTTCTCCTTCTTCCTTTACTTTTAGTTTTTCCCTTCAGGGGTCACCACAGAAATTCAACCTCCATCCAACCCTATTATCTGTATCCTCTTCTCTCACACAAACATAATGTCCTCTTTCACTATATCCATAAATCATCTCTTTGGTCTTCCTCAAGACTTCCTGCCTGGAAGGAAAACTCAGCATTCCCTCTACCAATATATTCACTATCTCCTCTTAACATGACCGAACCATCTTAGTTTGGCTTATTTTCTAACATGTGCTGTCCCTCTGATGGACTCATTCCTGATCCTATTCATCTCCTAAAGTGAACCCCAACATCATCTCTGCTTCTTCCAGCTCTGCTTTCTGTCTTTTCTTCAATGCCACTGTCTCTAAACCATACAGCATTGCTGGTCTCACACCTTTCCTTTCATTCTGGGCGATATTCTTCTACACCTCGGACCACTGATACTTTTCTTCATCTGTTCCAACCTCCTTTAACTCATTTCTTCACCTCTTTTCCATGCTCTCCAGTGCTCTGGACTGTTGACCCCAAGTACCTGAAATCCTGCAACTTCTTAATTTCCACTCCCTGTAGCCTCACCATTCCACCCGGGTTCCTCTCATTCATACACATATATTCTGTCTTGCTGCGACTAACATTTATTTCTCTCTTTTCCGGAGCATAACTCAACCTCTCTTGATTTTCCTCCAGCTGTTCTCTGCTCTCACTACAGATCAAAATGTCATCCGCAAACATCATTGTCCATCTAGATTGCTGTCTAACCTCATCTGTCAGCCTGTCCCTCACCACTGCAAACAAGAAGGGGCTCAAAGTTGATCCCTGATGCAGTCCCACTTCCACCTTGAACTTCTCTGTCACACCTACCACACATCTCACCACTGTCTCACATCTCGTATATCCTTATCTTTCATCAGACGAATCTGCTGTATATCCTTTCCATTTTCTCTCTCTGTTTTGCCAAGCTGTATAAATCGCTCTCCCTCCTTATTGACCAACCTAGCATGCAAGTCATCATACACCCTTTGTTTGGTCTTTGCTACCTCTGCCTTTACCTTGAGCTGCATCTCCTTGTCATCCTGTCTGTTCTCTGAAGTCCCCTCAGTATCCCACTTCTTTACAAACCCCTTTCTCTCTATATACTCCTGCAGTTCCTCATTCCATCACCAAGTCTCCTTATCTACTTTCCTTCCAGAACACACACCAAGTACTTTTCTACCTGTCTCCCTGATCACATTAGCTGTAGTTGTCCAGTCATCTGGAAGATCTCCCTGACCATCCAGATTCTTTTTCAACTCCTCCCTTTTAAGCTTCCACCACTTCGTCCTCTGCTCTGCCATTGTCCTCTTTATCTTTCTTGTCACCAGAGTCATCCTACAAACCACTATCCTATTTTGTCTGACTATACTCTCACCGATCACTACTTTGCAGTCGCTAATCTTCATCATCTATACAAGATGTAGTCAATCTCTGTGCTCCTTCCTCCATTCTAATAAGTTACCCCATGTTCCTGTCCCTCTGGAAAAAAAAGTATTCAACTACAACTATTTCAATCAATTTTGCAAGTCTACCACCATCTCTCCCTCTTTGTTGTTATCCAGGGTACCAAAACTGCCAATGGCTTCTTTATCACTTCTATTGCCTGCATCAACACGTAACTGCACCAATTATCACCCTCTTGGTTGTGGTTATGTTGTGGTGCAGGGGGTTAGAGTGGTCTACTGAACTGTTGTTGTGAACCCCTGACTCTGTCAGCAGTCAGGGGTTCAGTTGTCAACAGCTGCCCTCTGTTCATGGTTTGGCCATGATGGTGACCAGTTTTTGCTGATTTTGTGGTTTGTGTATAACTGACAATAAAGGTATTTCTTCTTTTCACATCTGGGGATGTTTTGCATCACTTCATCTAACTCACTCCAGAAATTCTCCATCTCCTCTAAATCATATCCCACCTGTGGGATGTAGCCACTAACAATATTGAGCAGCACACCCTCAATTTCCAGTTTCTGACTCATAAGTCTATCTGACACTCTTTTCTCCTTTAGAACATTCCTAACAAACTCCGCCTTCAAGATAATTCCAACTCCAATTTTCTTCCTGTTCTGCTCCTAAGCTTCCAGCCTTGCTACATTTCCATCTTGTGTCTTAGACAGACAGTATAGCTATCTTCCTTCTCTGCATTATGTTAACCAACTCTCAAGCTTTTCCTGTGATCGTCCAACATTCAAAGTCCCAAATCTCAGTCCCAGACCCTTGCCTTTCCTCTTCTCTCTCTGTTATCGAAAATGCCCCCTCCTCTCCTTCATTGACCCACAGAAGCCTAATTTCCACTGGTACCCTGTAGGTTATTAGTCCCACAGGGGATTGTTGATAACTCTGGCTTTGACTGATCCGGCATAACATGTTTAGGTTTGTTTCGCATTTTTGGTTTTGGCACAAGTTTTACACCGGAAGCCCTTCCTGACACAACCCTCTGCATTTATCCAGGCTTGGGACCAGCTCAGAGAGACACTGGCTTGTGCCCCTCTGAGGCTAGATTGTTCTACGGTTTCTTGCCACAGTCCAAAACAAGCAGGTTAATTAGAAAACAATAGGAAAATCGCCTTATAGTGTCAAGAGAAGGTGAATGGTTGTATTCCTCTATACATGGCCCTGCAATTGACTTGCAACCGGTACAGCTGGAATAGACTACAATATCCCCCTCAACCCTGAGTGTAGGATAAGCATTGGATAATGGATGGATGGATGTTGCAAGTCAATTTTCATGAGTTGTTTTTTATACCTTTTCCAGAGTTCAATACATGTATCCATTTGCAAAACATACAGTAAAAGAAAGTAATTAGGCACGTTTGAAAGAGTTTTAATTAAATCCATCAAACATCAAAATACTGAAAGGGCAAAAAAAAAAAACATTTTTTCAAATTTTCTTTTTTCAGGTTTTTTTTTTTTTTTTTACAAATCAGTGGTTCAAAAATATTTTTTTGTCTCAAAAACAATTTGCAACAGCAGCAAACATTCTGATTGTTGTATGTTGTGTTTTTTGACAGCCCTTAATAATTGTGAAGGTGGTATAATCTTACTCTTACCCTTTTACCCTTTTAACATGAGCAGTAAAAGTAAATAAAACTCCTATGAATCAAAGGAAACAAAAGTGCACAACAATGCTATTCAGTTTACACAATCCACCAAAGAATTACAGAAAAGACAAAATCACACCATGTCTCTCTATATTAACACACTCCCTGTCCTGGGCATCTTTGTGGATACAATCAAATGTATGCAACAGCTTAGTCAATAGATTCAACATGGTCATCAGTTACAAGGTTATGGATTCTTGCAAATTACTACTTAATTCAAATTGTATACATTGTACTTAACCTTGGATAACAGCTATGTTAATTAAAGCAAAATATATGTTATTGTCACAATTGATATCTTACTTCATCCTATGAATCGTTCACAGATCTTTATCCCCAACTTACGTTAAACTTATCAATTCATATATGCAAGTTAATAAAATTGCAGCCAAATAGTGGAAGAAATAGGGTATAATACTGGTGTAATATAATAATTTGGTGAAGAAAATGATAAAGACAAAGTGGAAAGGAAATTTCAATTTCGATTTTTTTTAAATGGTAATTATAAAGACTTCACAAAAGTTGAGTTAGGCTACATAATAGTAAGTGCAGGCACCTGAAAGAGACATATTTTGTTAACTGCTGGTATATTGAGTTTTCTGAACATCTCAAAATTTAACTTAAGCAGAATCCGTATTGAACGTCAAAAGACCTATATCTTACATGATCACATCAAGTTATGATTATGCCAGGAACTTCTTATGCCTCAAAAGAATAAAATTCGCAAGAGCCAATTCACACAAGCATTAAGATATTGTACATTAAACAAAGCTGTATACCTTTTTTCCTGTGCTTACATGTGTGTAATTCTTGGCTTATTAACATTAAATCGAGCTCAGAAGGCTGCACGTGCAGTATTGTACACCTGTTCAAAGCTAAGAGAGTGAGATTTCACTGAAGGCACATGAAAGGAGACACCAAGACACAATAAGGTGTTCTCTCAGTCACCAGGGCCTTGTATACAAAAAGGAAGGTCAGGCCTACAATTAGGAAAAGTACAAAAAAAAAACTGGTAAAGTATAATTTAATAAAACAGAACGTGACACGTTCAATGGTTAAAAAGCTACATAAGTGTGACCTTGTTGAGTATAGCTCTTGCAGATAACTGCTGAGTAAATAGTCAGTGCTCACAAAAGCTTAATTTTTTAAATACTTTAACGACCAATATTGCCCTCGGTTTGTTTGTATTTTTTATTTGATTTTTTTTTGCTTTTCCAGCTTGGCATTATTTCTACTCCTCACAGCTCAGCTGTTCAATCAATTATGCCATAATAAATAGTTGAATATTTATTTAATTTTGCCATAACAGCAGAAGCCCAACTGCAAAGTAAAGTATTTTTCTGTAAATAATTGCCAATATCTGAGCCCGGAAACATGCATCATGCTTTCTTTAATGTTTCATGCAACCGAAATCCAATCATTATCCATGGCTTTCTGCTGTTTGAGAAATTCACAAAAATATTTAATTAAATCCTTTAGTTAATTTTTTTTTTGTCAAAGCTTTTGAGCTCAATATCCATACCAAACTTCAAAACATGTGCTTTAATTATCTTATTACCTGTACTAACCAAATAAAACTGCTTTAGCATGGTGCAAGAGCAACCACTACTTCTGAAAAAGGTTTGTGAAGCAAGCTCTATGAATGCTGAAGCAATATGTCTAAAAATGTATAAGGTTATGCTACTTTATACTGATTTTTTTTTTTTTTTTTCTAATTTAATAACAACTGTATCAGTATATTGTCATTGAATAAAAAAGGAGAGCTACTGGCAGTCAGTGCCATCAAAAATTTCAGGATGAACCTATATAGTTGATGTCAGTGAACTCTGCACTGAGTAAGTTATGGAAAATTTGGAGATAAAAATAAGAGGGTGGGGTGCTACTATCACCAGGTTTAGAAAGACGCTATGAACCATTCATGCTGAGCTCAAGTCCTTGACAACACAAAAGAAAACGAAAGTGCTATACAAAGTGTCATTATTAATGACAATTCTACAGAAATTAGGCCACTAATTTCATTCAAAAAGTGGTTGTATTCAGCACACAAGCCTGTCAGTGGTCACTCAAAGCCTTTGCTTTCTTTTAGGCTGTCCTTTTAAAGTTTTATCGAAGGAATCTACCAGTCATTTGTATCGTGACTCTACAATCACTTTTGGAGCAGAGAATCCAAAGTTTGAAGTGAATATACTTTCAACCAATTAGTTCAGACAGAATATTATCCTAAGGCCAAGTCATTATACCAACCCGTTGTGTCATACTGAAGATATTCAAGGGGCAAGTCAACTCAAGGCCATTAGTCTGAATAAATATAAGTACTCCACAGGCCCCGTTCAGGTTGGCACAAAGATCCCAATAAAAGGAATAAAGGAAGAAATCTAAACATCATTTCACAATAAATGCATTGTCATGGCCATTGTCTTGTGTATCGATTGATGTCAAACACATCAGCTCCAGTAGGGGCTGAGTGGTGCTGTTGTCAGAATATTTAAACAATGTTTTGTTGGGTTGACTATAAGGCACATGGACATTAAGAAGAGGCTTAAGTGATCATGCCAATGGTTAATATCCCAAATTTAGTTCAGCATGAAAGCAATGCTGGATGAGACTTTCACTCAGTGGAATCTATTCAATTCTCACTTCTGTCTCTTGAGATCCCACAGGACCTGGATCTTCAAAGCTGACAATTACTTGAGCACATCACCCATGAGGAACTGCAGAATACACCGCATCTCATACAATCCCCCTCTTACAGTTCCCTGGGTAAAAATGTGGTTTACAAATCAAAAAATAGAGCATAGTGTTAATAGAAGCTCTTCTCCCGAAAGTATTTTTCACATTCATACCAAAAGACCAAAGACATTTGCACCTCTATGGAAAAATCCAATTTGCTCTTATATGCATATATACATGGAATCATGTGTCACACTGATGACAGCAATTATAGCAAAAGCAGTAAAAACCAAAACAGGTGTAAAATCACTGTATAGCGGATCAGAAATAGACCCCTTCCAATCTCAGTGACCATTTACAGACCTAAGGTATAATGTGCCCTCATGTGGCATCTTTGAAATTCTTATGCACATTGACTGGAAGTTACACTTGATGACTAGACAGACATGTATACTGAGGGCAGGTATCTGTGTGTGTCTGTCATGTGGTCACTCTCTTGATGGGTTAAGCACCAATTCCAATGAAAGGAATGGAAGGCATTTTCTACTAGTGACACTCTGCTGACACTGCAGACCAAAACCCCCCTGTGGGATTCAAACATCACTATATGCTATTTTATTATTATTATTTTTCACCTGCAAACCAACGTCTCTATTTGTTTCCATCCTTTCTTTGAACCACAGAGGCAGAGGAATAGAAATAAAGAAAGTGAGGAAGAAAGAGATTAAAAAGAATCACAGCTTTGGTATTCAAAGTGAGGTGAATAACATTTTGCATGTGCTTTTGCTTTATCTTTAAATCGCTGCAAGGATATAAAGATATTGATGATCTTGATCTTATTCATTAACACTACAGAGAAGAAACCACATGCATCACACCTCCTGTTAGTATGTAATGCTGGGGCCCTGAGCAGTGCTCCCCCAGTGGTGCAGGGGTGTAAAGGCAGGCAGGCTGAGGTGCTTCCATGCTACCTAGTGGTCATGGACGTTTTTGTGTTTAATACTGTGTCCATCTGTCTTCCGCTGAAGAGGTAACAAGTAAGGCTAGCCCTCCTTACCAAGCTTTTCTATTGAGTGGTCACTTTGAATGTCTGTAAAGTGCAGGTTGGTGAAACCAACTTATCAAGGAGAGCTTGTGGGTTGCTTTTTTGCTCATGTGGTGTTGATGAAGAGGGAGTGGCAATCACTAGAGATAGACAATGAGGACCACATCAAAATAAAAAGGAAGTGGAAAGCTACGATCAAGACTCCCCACAGGAGTCCACAAGCTCACAATCAGTTCTTCCATCAGTCACATCTTTGTGGTTCCTTTGTGATGATCATCATGGTCCTCAGCACTTCCTGGGAGTAGTTTACACCATTTCACCTGATGACAGTGTCCTAGAAGGTGCTAAGAAATTAGTCACATTGACTGTTAGACTGTGTCAGTTCCTGGAAATCCAGTGCTGGTTTTAGAAAGGTGGATCTTATGCACGGGCCTATGTGCATGCTAACAGTCAGTGCAGAAATGAAGGCAGAGGTAAGCTCCCATACAGAACTGCAAGTGGGTAGCGTGTAAAAATCATTAAGGTCCATGTAAAAGATGAAAAAAAGAAAGAGAGGGCCCTTGCTCCCAGTCCAGTCACTCAAAGGCTTGGACACTACGAGTGCTGGTGGAGGGACAGAGCTCCTTTGGAGGGAACAAAGGACGATGCAGCACGCTGAAGACCCTTGCACATTGGGGCTTCTAGGAAGCACTCAACACAGAAGCTTCATTCAATCATCACCATACACTAATGCTCACCCATCCACAAGTCCACACTTTTCACACAGGCATATCAAAAACCACTCATCAAGTTGCCCGCAATTTTGAAGAGGCACATACATTCTCCCTTAAAATGTTGACACTAACACTGACAGCTCTCTACTGATGAGAGGGTTCAAAGCCACCTCTTTTATACCATTGTTACAAGGGTGTTGTGTATCCCTGGTTGGATGACCCATTTCAGGAAAAAAAATGAAAAAAAAAACAGTAAGTAAAATGCTTAGGAGATGTGCGGCGAAGAGGATGGATGTCTCCAGAAACACCAGCCACGTTTGGTGTGTTGCTTTCGCAAGATCTCTTCCTCATGCTCACGTTCCTTCTGAGATCGCAAATAGCGATCCTCTTCCTTTAGGAACCACACAGGAGGCCAGCGCTGCTTCTCAAAGTGCCTCTGGTTCTCTGGAGAAAAAAAACACAGAGCTTTTTGTATGTAATGAAAAACTGGTCAGGAAAATTGACATTTTCAAAAGGGCAGGTAAACATATTGAGTCATGGTGATATTAGTTTGCAAATAAGCGGACAAGTGAGCAAGTCATTGAACCAAAAAAGTGGTTGGATTATTTTAAAAACCGCACACATACCAGTGTTTAGAACACAGAGTTTACGTGGAACTTAATATTAATGTGCCGTATTTTCCGCACTATAAGGCGCATTGGATTATAAGGTGCACCTTCAATGAATGGCCTATTTTAAAATTGTTCTACACATATAAGGCGCACCGCATTATAAGGCACATAGAATAGAAAGTACTGTAGTGGCTGGGGTTGCGTTATGTATCCACTAAATGAAGCTTCACGAAAGGGAATGTCAACAAAGCAGTCAGATAAGTCAGTCAGTCAAACTTCATTAATAGAATACAAACCAACATTCTGACAACTCCATTCACTTATTCACAATACGGCACCGTACATACCGGTAGCTCTTACCGGTATTTGCCCCGTCTTTGTTGGAAACAATGTATTTCCAACTCCTTTTGTAACACTTCAAAGCTTTTCATAAAACGGAAGCACCAAGAAGGACCACCTCTAAATTAATTGATCATGTCGCTAGTTAGCGCTGTAGCCTTCATTCGAATAGTGACTGTAGAGACGCTTCTACATGCTGCTCTCTGTTCAACAATCTCTATTCAGCCATCTCGCTTTGTTTCCTTGGAAACTCTGTTTAGTCTTCTTTACTTGGCGCAGGTCATCTTGTTGCTTCCTCCACTTCCATACCATTGATTCATTAATGTTAATTCTCTCGCTGCTGCTCTATTCCCTTGTTCTACTGCGTGACTGATCGCCCTGTGTTTAAACTCTGCGTTGTTAGTGTGTCTGGTGCCTGGAATTCCCCTTTACCATTTTTACCACTGCTCCTTTGGCAATGTCCCATGACTACGGTAGCCATAATTAATCAATATTGATCCATATATAAGGCGCATCGGATTACAAGGCGCACTGTCAGTTTTTGAGAAAATTAAAGGCTTATAGGTGCGCCTTATAGAGCGGAAAATACGGTAAGTCATACAGTAACTGCGCACTTCATTTACAAATCAACATGAGCGGAATATGTGCATTTATTTTTTAGATTATTTATATTTCCGTCATTTTCATTAGTCAGAATATGGGTAAGGATCATATTTATATCATAATAAAATATTAAATATACCACACTAGTGTTTGAATGATTCTGGGAGTGGGTGAATACAAAATAATATCCAGTGCTTTAGAACCGCAGGTGATAAAAGTGCTATACAAAAAAAAAGACAAGGTATTGCTTCCAAGAAAGGGGACATATTCCTACCTGAAGACATGGCCTTCATGTCTTTGGGAAATTTTCGACAGATGCTATTATAATTAGTGCAAATGTGATGAAGACACCAAGCTGATAGTTGCTTGGCATTATGGAACTGCAAAAGAAAAAAGATACACTCAAAGCTGTTTAACAAGCAACAACATTAATATACTGGTGTTGTCACTGATATGAGGATTAGTTCTAATATTAAAATATAGATTTCCAAGGTGAAAATAATGAACAAACCTGTGCAACTTCCAGGTATGCTAATACCTGTCCATCAATGTCAATTCCTTTGACAGCCAACTGTAGGAGTTCATCCACAGTATGTTGTTCTGAAGATGAACAAAATACATAGACCTTGATCTGTATCCATATTTAAGTATTACAGTCCATCATCATTTAATTTGGAATATTATTTAACTCTGTAAGCATTAAGCGGTGAATGACAATTTCTCTAAAGAGAATATCAATACTCTACCTGTGAGGGCAACAAGTCTGGGCAAACAAAGACGGTTGGCCAGAACAATTAAGTCTATGCACTCCAGAACAGGAGAGGGTGTTAGGAGGCCACAGTACAGGAACTCTAGCACACCCCGCATACAGGCCACAGTGGTGTTAGGAATGGATACCTGTAAATAAAAAATTACAATGATGAAACAAAAGCACACAAACAATAAAAAATATACATTTATTCAATATAAGTATCACTCCATATAATTGTAAGGTACAGAATGATGTATAGTATGTATATATTTAATATGACAGTGATGGTGTCCTAAGAAACCAAGAGATTTTATGACAAACAATGCACTGACTTTTAGAGAGTAACAGACAGAGGCCATCGCGTTTTAAAAATTCAAAGTGCAGAAAAAGGTGCAGATTGCTTGCTAGTTGCTGATAGAGATCTAAAAGTGCATACAGGAAGTGCTTTAGTGTAAATAAGGCAGTGCAGACATATAGTGGATGTGTATCACAGCTAGATTCACATCAGTGAAAAAAGTGACAGTTAGACAGACAGTTCATCATATAATTTACTTGTAATGAGAAATTAAATATTTTCATGTAAAAGACAAAGACAAATACCCAAGTGTGGAGATGATGACATGCAGATAAAAATGTGGGCACTAATTATCTGGAAAAAGGGTAAACTCCATTTGAAGATTGTGTGAAAGGACAAATAAACAATTATCTTTAACATGTCAAAAGAAACAGGCTTTTCTGAACTAGACACACAGGTTCAGTTGCTTTAACAAATGAATACAAACAAATCCATTGCGCAAAACCTTTTTTTAAAGTTAATTTCGAGTAAGGCCTCAGGGAACTATGTGCAAGACTGCACAATCAAAGCCTAGGAAGCAAGGTGGGAAAGTAGATTAAAAAAAACTAGAATGAAAGATGACCTGACCCATTCAGGAGCCACTGCAAGTATGCCTGCTAAGACACTCCAAACTCCACATCTAGAACCAATTAAGAGAACCTCTCCACTTCAGGACAGGACACCGCAGTCCACCTACACCTGAAGGACAAGGGCCATTTGTTTGAAGACAGCAATGTCCATATTCTGGCCAGAGAAGACAGATGGTTTGAGAGCGGAGCCAAAAAAGCCCTCTTTGTCAAAACACAAAAATCATCTTTGAACAGAGGTAGGGGCCTCAGACACAACCTTTCACAAACACACAACGCCAAACTGGGACGAATACCAAGACGCATTTGCACACACAGACGAGACCAATCTGCACCCCCCAAACAACCAGGAAAGACCCACCACCAGAACCATTGCCCGGCAACGTCCACATGAGCCTCAGGTCATGCAACCCAACAGGTTTTACTCCAGAGTGTTGTGGGGTCTGTTAGCTTTACATTTTCACATTTCAATCCAGATAATCCCACTACTGTATGTTGTGCTTTTGTTCCAATGAATGATGCTCCATTAGCATAACAACCCCCTTACACCTGGCTTCTGCATATCAACTTTTCCATTTAAACACCAAGCCACCATAACCTAGACCTGCCCAAAAATCTGGCAGTTGGAAACTTCCCATAGGAACTCATAGAACTGACAAAGCCTCTCAGATGAGGGTTGAAACATCTTCAAGCGAAGAAATTCAAGTCCAGTTGCAGAGACAAGACTATTTTGACAAGAAATCACCAAAAATCACAACACGGAGACATGGGTGCTCTCCAGAGCTCAATGTCCTAAATGAGACCAAGGAGAATTAATGTTACTATACTTTTGTGACAAGACATACAAGATAATTGCAAAGTCACTGTATCAACAGCCGTTTTCAGCTCTATCAGTATGTATAGGACAGTTATTAATTTTCTGCTGATTGTGTCCGTATCCATAGCAATTAAGCATGGACTAACAATGAGTTAGCATGAAAAAAATTTAAGAACTATTAGACAACATCTGCAGTGGAAAATTACATTTTCATGATACATAAAAGGGACATTTACATTATATGTATAGCATCAAATTGAGGATGAATTAATGCCAGAAAAAAATAACCTACACCAGAGTCACCTACACCAGAAAGAATTATTGCTAAGGTGCAACTGTTTTTACTCAGGGTCAACAGGCGGCCTATACTCTGGACCATACAACCAGACAAGGGGAGAACATGCAACTCCCACAAAGTGTACCACATAGGCGGAATCGAACCAGAATGCTTCTTGCTGTAGTCTTAAATCTGTTTGAAACAAGCTGTACTGCTCAGAGCTCAAACTGCCAATTTATGCACACAACAGCTTGAACACTGGAAGGTGTGAGCCTAAACTACTTAGAGGGAAGTGTAACATGAAAATGAAAAAAGAGCAGCACTTTCCTCGCAGTTGGGGATTGCTGGAATTTTTCGCCTAATGCATGAATATTGTGTTTTAGTGACACCTGAAATAAACAGATACAATTATACCGGGAATTGAAGAAAGAACATTTTTTTTGCTGAAAGCTGTTGCTCTCTCCTCTAATGTAGGTTATTTGACGCATATATGACAGGCCAGGAAGCTCAAGCAGTTTTTTGTGAGATTTTGTTTGAGATTGCTCGATGTAAAATTCTCTCAACCCGCTCCTTTAACAGCAAGATTACAGCCCTCACACCAGGTTGTGGTTTTCCTGACCTGAGACTTTCTTAATTATTATTACACGTGAAATGCAGAAAAGTAGATAAGGCAGCACTTTGTTCCTCAGTCTAGTAACAAGTAAACTGTCCTCAGGCGTTAATCTTTATGCATCTCCCAGAATATGTGCTGACTAAAGATGCTGATTGGGTTGCCCTTGAAAAGCCTGACCTGATTGTTGAAAATATCTTAAATGGATTAAGGTTAAGATTCAGGACACAATAGCTAAATCCCTTTAAGTGCTGAAATCTAACTCTATCCTCAATCTTTTCCCAACATTTTTGGACTCACCTCCTCAATGTAGCTTTCCATGAAAGAGCCACGGAACATGGCAGCCATCCAGTCACAGCTGGAGATGAGCAGAGGCTTGTGGGCCGGGAGGCAGCCATTGTCAAGTTGAAACACCACATCTAAAACCGGGGTGGGAAAAGAGCATTCATCTCGTGGAATGCCACAGAAGCCCAAGCTACAGAGGGGGGAAAAGACAGACAAGGCAGACGTCCAGACACACGCAGAGTAAGAAAAAGACAAACATACACACACAGAGACAAAGACACAGGCAGATAGACAGAGAGATAAATTGACAGAGAGACAAAATAGCTTCTGACACAGAGTAAGGGAAGGAAGAACAGACATAAGGTATAGGAAATGGGAATAATTATCAAATGAATCCTTTTCTGGAAATTGTGCAAATAGTGTGGCAATATAATGAATGCATACTGTATATGATTTTAATTGAATTTTTCAAGTGTTGATGAAATAAGTACCCATGCCTAATTCATCAATATAATCTTTAAGTTAATATGATTAGGACAATGGGAAAAGTATAGAAAGAGGTGAATGTCAGATAGCATTTGTTTAGACATGTCAGATGATTGCAAATGATTTCACAACATGCATACGGAACATTGTAAGAGGACGGAAACCACATAGATACAAGACACAGTAAGCTCAACAGGGTGACAACAAGACAATCGAGCAGATTGAGAAGCATAAGTCATCAAGTCAGTTGATGACTTTGAAAAACTTCAAAATATACTTAAACTACAAGGCACAATGCATGTTCTCCAGTAAAATTATGACAAATGTATAATGTGTCCAAATGTACACAGAATGTACATTTCTGAAAGAAAAACATGGAATAAGCTAATTCTTCACTCTGTATCAAATGCACATGACTTTCATTAATACATAAATAAATGTAAATAAACATCCGCAAGGCAGCAATGCTTTTAAGAATGTTCAGACCCTAAAAGATTGGCCCAGTGGTTTACCAGCAAAGGTCCCTTTATTGAGACACTCCTTGATGCGATTGGCTCTGCGGACATGAAAAGCCTTGGTTATCTCCTGGTTCATGAAACTCTCTCTGTTCAGAACGTTAGCCACCATCATCCTCAGGTCAAACACCTCAAGTAGCTCTGCAATGGTAGCCACCTGCATCAGGTCCCCCCTAGCGTCATCCAGACTGCCTGTGTACAGGTACTGAAGCACAGCCTAAAACAAGAGCAAAGGGGCAAAATAAGTAGTTTGTGATATTCTTTCCATGAATGCAAAACCTGTTGAAAAATTTTTCAATTTCCCACTTTAAAAAAAAAAAAAAACATTAAAAAATACACATTTTTAATATAATCCTACTGCTCTCATGTCCATCACCTTGAATGGTTCTTCCTGTATGAGTGTATCCATGACTACTACAGTCATTAATCGTGGTCTTCCAGTCATGGGATCATCAATGTGCTCCAAACAAACACTCAGAAACCCCCTTCCCCAGCTTGAAAGTGCACGACCAGTCCCATATGCTCCCAGAGAGTACTGGGCTCGAGAGGGAAGTGCATTATCGCTCTGGGAAGTCCTCAAAGAGCCATGCAGGAGCAGATGGGGTCGATTCAGGCCCCGCACCCCTCCATCGACCCCATCTTTATCAATGTCCAGACTCTTAGTGCGCCCAGCTTGCTCCTTGGCGCCTCTTCTGCTCTGCTCATCATCTTCCACATTCTCCAAGTTATCCCTACTCTCGTGGCCCTCCTTCCATTGCTCCATACAGGATCCTCCAAGATCAAGGGTGAAAAGATCATAGAACTTGGAGCAGGAAGTTGCCAAATATACCTTGTGTGCAAAAACACGGGTGCCTCCCCCCTGAAGGAGGAAAAGTACATCTGCACACAGTGGCTGACAGAAAAGTGAGTCAGGGCCCTTGCCATCTGTTGGAGGGGGATCTGGGATTCCTACTATAGGCCGCGGAGGACGAGGAGGCAGGAAGGGAGCCTGGAGAAGGGGCCTCTGGACTTTTTTAAGGTGAGACTTCCAAAATTGCAAGTGACGACGTGAGATGAGTGCAGCTCGAATGGCATTGTCAAAAACATCTTTGACACCAAACTGGGCAACAATGCTAGTTTCATAATAGGGAATGCCAAGCTCCTTTGCCACCTCATGACCTCTCTCTGGAGGGAGAATATCTGTTGGTTTGATGGGTCTGTGGGATGGAAAAAATTACGACATTAATAACAACGGTATTAAGATAAAGACTGACACACATACAAACTAGAGGGAAATAGCGGGTAGAGGGCATTGTAAAATAAAGAGGATTATCTTAATGACACAACACAATACAATGGGCGGAAGTCATGTCAATTTCTATCTGAATCTGTCAATACCAGCTGTACAAGGTTTCTCACTTGGCTAGGGGTCGCCGTGCACGATTAACTGCATCCAGATCAGCATATCGCAGATCCAGCTGGCAGCCAACCAGGATGATGGGTGTCCGGGGACAGAAGTGCTTGATCTCTGGAAACCACATGGTGCGAACGTGGCGCAGGGAATTGGGATTAGCCAGGGAGAAGCAAAGCACAACTACATCAGACCTAGAGAGACAGAGAGGGGAAAAAGATATAGACCATGTTCAAAGATTTAAATAGAGATAAAAAAGACAATTACAAAGGAGAGAAAAAAGGAAGATGTGTCATTTGATGGAATGATGAGGAGGAACAAATGAAAACCACTGTCCTGCTGAAGATTATAAGTTTATGTTAACATAAAGCCAATATGGGAATAGAAGACATTTGTTTGGCTGCTACAAGACACCGTGGGAGCATTCAAAGGCATTGGGGCGTCATGAGATGGATTAATGAAGTGCAGTTTTTGTATGAATGTATATATTTGTACGTTCGGCCTGTTGATCCCCGTGGCTAACGGCTTTTCTTTCCTGGAAATCTTTTTAGGCCTCCAAAGCTCACCACAAAAGCAGGCCAAGAATAAATAAAGATACAGGAACAGACTATTTTCTTCAGTCAATATATCTCAGTAAGCAGACAGCCGCATTTTCAGATCATCTCTAACATTGAGAATTCTGTTTAAATGATTATATCAATCATGTTTCTGCAAGATCACGTTTTTATAAATAATGTTCTCAGTATCAGAAAGAATGATCATTTAATGTACCACAGGAACGCTTATACTTGAAGAACCCCCCTTTTCGAAGCAAATGGCATCAAATAGAAACTGTTTTTTGCAGCACTTACATCAGTGACAGTATTGAAATATATTACTTCTGGAACATTAGTATCCATTGGTTGATATATATTTCTCTTTTCTTTAACATCAGACAAAAGGTATTCAACCAGATTTACAACTTAAAGCAGCAATGCATATTTAGCTGCATTTCTCTCTGACAAGGTATTTGACCTGCATTTGAAATGCCTGATTGAATGTGAAGACAAAAGCAATCCTATCTTGCATTTAACCTTTAAGTCTGATTTTACTTTAATACCCTGGCTGAAAGCAGCAAGCTGATTTACTAAAGAAAACATTTTGTTCCACAAGTTCCATAGTCCACCTTGGTTACAAAAGCAAGTCAGCAACCCCCCCGCACCTTCCTCCTCCACCTCCTCCTCTTCCTCCTCCTCTTTCTCCCTTCTCCATTGTTCATATACAGGAGAATTCAAATAAGTATTTGTCAAAAGATGAATAGGCTTAGTCACTTCAAGGTTACATTCTGTGTATATTAATTTGTTCTCATGGTTGAGGGCACAAAAATTAAGTTACAACAGATCTGATGTATTTTTGGGCCCCTGGTCTCATCCACCCATTGGCTTTTCCCAATTTGGCCCACTTGAGGTCAATAGTCAATTGCAAATCCAGTGTAAATTTCTGTATGGTCATCACATAATTCAACTGCATTGCTTTTGTAATGTCCCTTCACACTATCACAGAAATGTGAAAAAAAGATACAGAATATGCATTTTATCTAGACATCAACTTCTAAATTATTCAGTAGCTAAATTCAAAGATAAGACCACATTCTGGGTTTTGAGAGTACATACCATTTTATTTAAGTAATCAATAGTTTATGACTAAACGTGCAGAGAAGTACAAGAACTTCAGTGATGCAGATTAGGCATCTGTTTTTTTCTCCAGCTAAGCTTACATTGCAGGGACTTTAGCTACAAACAAAAGCAAACAATGTCAATTTTTTCTCCTTGGCTTCAAATCATTGAATGTAGGCAACAACAGGGAGTGATTTATATGCAGAGGTAATGCATCACCAGACAAGATGAAAGTTCAATAGGGTGTTAGACAGGAATGATTGCCCAAATATGACTTGGTATATTTTCAAGACTTTTGAATCAGATTCAAGATAAAGTGCCTGGATTGAACCCATATCAAAGTGGGCATGTTTAGATCAGGAGGTTGATGCTATCAAAATTGATCACTCAGACAGAATATTAGTTCACTACCGTTGTGCTGCATTTTTGAAGAAGCAGGAGACTGGACTCCATTACATGGGCTACAACACAGTGTTTGGGTGTCACAGCCTGGTCAAGGTTCTAAAAATAATATGAGACCCAGGAGCAGGGATTTGAGAATTCTGTAATAACATCTTAGAGCTCTGAAATGCAGACCAGTGGCATATTTTGTTGCGGCATTACAATAACCTACCTCAATTAATCAAAATATAATTTTCAGCTTTTTATGAAGCCATTGTTAGCATCAATCAAGCTCACTACAAAAGTTCTAGATTATCATTTAGATGCTTGAGAATTTTGATAGCCACCCCTGACCTTGATCTTATTGCTATGGCTTTAGCCAGCACATTAATGTTATCATACCAAGCCATAAACTGTTGTGACTACAATATCAGGTGGGTGCTTTTAAGGTGCTAACATTATAATAAAAGAATTACAGCACTTATTAAAGCTGTTCCCTTTCATTTTTTCACCCATGTTATGTCAATGTGACACAAAAAAAACTCAAAATGAATAATTAACCTCAACTTTGTGCTTAATGCATGATAAATGGTTTAGCCCGATTTTTAGTTTTGCATATACGATCAGTTGCCAGATTATGTACAAGCAGACTCATCATTTGGATGCACTCATATTAACAGGAACAATGGGCCTCATGTGGCAATATTGAGCAAATGATTCCACATTTAGACAGTCTATCAAAAAAAACATCAGATCCAGACTACATGTCTGTAATACTGTTATGAAAAAATATCTCTTACTAGAATGATGGTAACAATTAGAGTATGCAATGTCTTTTAATATAAATCTATGTTGTTGAAAAATCTGAGACTGAAATAGGTGTTACTCCTTCCTCTTTAACCTCAAATGGATCACATTTTAAAGGAGATGTACCTGCTCAGGAGTCACAAAAAATGTTCATGCATGTTCACTGAGTCCCACTTCCTTTGAGGACAACAAGACTTCAGCACTAGAACAGCATTTCTGAGAAATCCCACCACATTTGTGGTCATCTAATGTCTTATGTAAAAGGAAACATGCTTCCATAACATCAATTAATTACTGTTTAGCTCAACTCGTGTTTTTGAAAACCAAACCAAGTCACAGCTCAGTAGCAAATATCTGTTTATCGTATTATTAATCAAAACATGGTCCTTGGACTACTGTATTGAAACAGTGGCATCTGGGTCATGTCAAAGTGAATAAAAAGTAAAAAAAAGATGCAAATAACAAATGAGCAGATGCTGCAAATGATGTGCAGTAGCGTCTTTCTTATAGGTACTGATGTTTTTTTCGTGGAAAATAGTCTGTAACAGCCACATAATTTGTTGTACATCAGAACATTTGGCACGGAACATGTCCACACCAACTGATATGTACAGTATTTATCTTTGACATTTTGTCAAAAAAATGCAACATTAATGTTTCAAACATCACTCTACATCTGATGTGAATTATATGATGCAAATAAGGATATATTGATATACAGGCAAAAAAAAGACCAAATGAGAAAAATCAAAAAATATTCATTAATCAATTTCTGTTGGTATTGGATGAAAATGGGTAAAATAATTTGAGCTCACTTAACCCATTTTTGGAAGAGACTGTTTTCCAACTACAATGTTCTAACCCTAACAAAGCATGTGACAATCTGTGTATTGCCTGACAATGTGTTGTTTTGAGTTTTTATATCAACAAAAGGCCCCAAGGTGTCAAGAGAGTGAAGGAGCAGCCAAGTGTCAAGGGCACAGAGGAGGCAAATGATGTAAGCGGAGTAAAAAACTAATGAGAAAGATGGTGCGAGAGGTGAGGTGAGGTGAGGTAAGAGAGGGGTAGACTGGTTAGAGGAGAGGGCATGAACCAGTGGATGAGCAGGGCTAAATAGGTAAGAAGAGAAGTTGATGCCTGCAGCTGCAGACACCAAGGCAGTAAAAAGGCATGAAACAGCTGAGTTGGCACTATGTCCTTATCAGCTGACAGCAGGCTGACAAAGCATACAAGACATTTGGATAGACTTGAATGTACACACAGAAGCAGATCACTCTGCAGATATACAATTACCAAAGTGAGGAAGAACACAAGAGACAGGAGAGAAATGTTAAGAAACTGGATTACCCTGAACCAATACAAACACATAGTCTGTCATGTGAAACTGTGAAGAGGTAAAATGTTACACAGAGTGGATCCACCAATCATCAAAAAGCAAATCACACACTGTGATGTGAACATAACCAGTATGTCGTTGTGGACCTTTTGCTGGGAAGGACTGAAAAGGCTTATTAGATGGTGGAAGATATTAATAGGATGGGACATAGCTACAGTGAAAAATACTTCTTTACAGACACAGACAGACAGATAGGATACAATCCTTTGATTGAACCAATTGTGAACTTGTGTTTGTAGGTTTGTATGATCTAGCTGTGTCTGTTAAAGTCTAAACTGTCTGAAATATGAATGGATATGCTTTTGTTTTTATGGATTTTTTTTACCTGTTGGGGATTGTTTCAAATTAGGTAAGGAAGTAAGTAAATAAATAGATAAATAACTTGTCAGGTCCTTGTTTAGGTCAAAGGTGAGATACAAATAGCTTTTGGGTCAGAGTTATGTTTTGAATTTTTTTGACTTAATGAATGTCAGTGCCACTCGTAATAAAGACAGCTGCTAAGATGTGTATATGTTTGTGTCCACTTTCTCACCTGCCATAAGCAAATCGTCTGTCCTTGTGATGATCCCCAAATGTGTCCCAAAGCCTCAAGGACACACTGACCTCATCAACAACATCACGAGATCTCTCCAACACCTGTAATGCAAAAGCATCCGCTTATTATCAAGCCAAAGGCTCTGAACTGCAATGTACTGCTTGTTTTTTTGATATTCACAATCATTCCCCACAGTTTAAACAGCATGAGTGTCTTATTTAAATATTTAAATTGATCCCTGATTCATTCTTAGAATAGTCATTTTACCTGCATTAATATGCCCAATAACTAATTTTAGCTTCTTGACTTTGCTGACAGAATGTGTGGAAGAGATAAATGCCCACCTCCTGGCATACGCGGTACTGGTCAATGGCCCAAACAGTTGGCACATGCGTAGCAAGCAGCTGATACTGCGTCAGGGTGGCATTGCAGGCCCGGGCACATATTAGCCTGGTCTTTCCTACAGCGTTATCCCCAACCACCACACATTTAATGGTTTCCACATTGGGTCGCTCATAGTCTGTGTCTATATCCATGGAGAAGGCCCTGGAGAGAAAATTGGAGAAACATACAGAGTAGGAAAACAGGTCAAGTCAGTGCTCCTGAAGAATTTAAAATACTTTGATAAGTCTTTGCAAAAGAACTAACACTGCATTTTGACAGTCAAAGCTACAGAAATCCATTTTAGTAGCTTTTAACTCTTGCCCAATCATGCAAGAGGAGCTTTGTGATGGCTCTTTGCCCCTGTAGCTGTACTAACCAGCATACAGAGGGTTCTGCCAAACTCCTTTGGAGAACACATGGACCACAGACTGAGGAATGGGTCTGTGCCGCTATTTATATGACAAAAAATGATATCCCCTGAGCTCACTCCCCAATATTTTCCCCCATTTCAATGTCAGAACTGCATCTTAAGAAAAACACATTATTAGTCTTGCTTAAGTCCTGTTGGATGTGAACGCAACAGCCCAAGAGGGGGAGTTGATCGGCAGTGAAGTCCTCCTGTGTGAATTTGATGTGGGCGTTGATTGTGTTGAGGTGGGTGGTCATTCTTCTTGATCTTGATCTCTGCAGCTATATGCATGATCTATGTAGCTATACGCATGATCTATGTAGCTATATGCATAATCTATTTCATGTTAACATCTCCCTAAACCCAGTAAAAGAAATAATAGAAGAGGGTAGTTAACAGATGTATTGCCCAACCACATTGTAAACAGCTTATCAAAATCCCTTCTAACTGCTTAAAACATTTCTGAAATTTTAAAAATACATAATAATACCATTTTTTAAACATTTCTAAAAGAACTGCCTCAATTGCATAGCGAACACCAACACAGTTGGACCTTATCCTTTAAACATTTGAAAAGAAGCACTCCAAGGCCTCATAAATAGAGCATATGAAACATTGATTAAGGCTCCTGCTCAGTATTCAGTTGATGTAGATGTCTTTAGTCCCACACTGACTCACAAAGCCATTTTAAAATGGCATCTATTCACAGGACACATGAGCCTTCTATTCAGTCATGACCTGCTCTGGTGTCCTCAAACCTTTTCGTTATACTCCTGTTCCTAGAAATAACTTCACCAGCTAATAGCAATGACTAAGTATTGGTGTGTATATGAACTAAACCCAGCCAGCCAGCCAGCCAAAAAAAGAGGTAAATTTAGTTAAAAAGTTATTGTATTGTTGGTTGCAGTCATTGCACTTTGTTTCTTTCCATCACTGCCTTTTAGGCACACACATTCATTATTACTCAACATGACAATAGTTTCTGTACCATCCATAAAAGCACAAAAAAGGCAGAAAGTGATACAGAGATGATGCAAAGATATTATTAAGTGGTAGCATTTCCCGTGCAACACCAGATGAACAAAATGGGATTTCAGGAGAGACAAGACAGAGGGGGGATTATTAAAGTCTTAAAGAGAAATAGATGGACTGTCAGCCCAGCATTATAATCGGCCAGTCATGCAAACAAAAAAAGGCAAGACTAACTATAACCAAGGCTAATGGAGTTAAAAAATAAATGAAATAAAAGTGAATTAATATAATTTTCATGATGCATTTATCTAACTAAATAGTGACCTTAGTAATACAGAGAGATAAAGATTCAGGAATCATCTGCTACTGGCAAGTGGGAGGCTGAAAGTGAATATGTGCACGCAAGAATATATGTGGAGCATGTTGTAATGAGCTTAGGGCTCATCTGAGAGGCCTGGAATGATGCAAACAGTGACATAACCTGGAGTGGGCACTGGTAGTGGTGTGGATGGTTTCTCAAGGGAATCAAGAAAAATATCAGATGTGGTACTCCATCTACTGTATGTCAAGCTCTGAAGCATGTCAATTCATGGATTGGTCAACAAGAATCGACATACACATCACTGCACTTTAAAAACAATTTATCTTTCTCTGACTTGTAGTTTGACTTCATGAGCATTTACAGACTTCAACAAGTATTTCAAATTGTTGGACTAAGAATTGTGGGGAAATTGGAGACTACAAGAGTAGATTGATGAGCCTCAGAGGAGAAAGAGAATCTCTATGGCTCGGATTTCATTTTAGGCCAATGACCGATTGTGAACTGCACAGACGTCTAGACTTCATCTGCTGGTCAGTCTCTTCTTCCAAGCAAGGGAGTACAGAAGCCTCACTGAAAATTGTGCAAGAAGCAATGGAGAGTGCATTGAGCTTTTCTGTGCAAATGTGCAGTGCCACTGACTATTACAGTGGTATCCGGCCTGTTTAGGCTGTATAGCAATATTAGGAGCTGAACTACCCACTCAGCAAATCCAAGCTCTCACAGATTTTGGCTTTAAGCTATTCTCTCTTAATAGCATATTCAATATCATTCACAATTCTTGTTCAAGATTATATGAGCCAGTTCTTGTTTAAGATAAGCTAAGCTAAAGACACCCAAGATAAGATAAGATAAGATAAGATAAGATAAGATAAGATAAGATAAGATAAGATAAGATAAGATAAGATAAGATAAGATAATCCTTTTGTGATCATCAAAGGAAAAATATTAATGCAGAGTGAGCAGCCTAAATCAATATAAATAGAAAGACTGAAAATAAAATGGGTTTACAGCTAATATGCCTTATTTCAATGATTGTTCTCACACAAATTTAATAGAAAGCACCTGAACCCTTTCTTGGTGGCCATATCTATGACCTTGCACATTTCTAGATGGTACATAGCATTAAGCAGACACCTATCCCCCACACTTTGCATCTGCCTGATGTTATGTAACATCTTCTGTTATCTACTGGAAGTAACCACTCATCTTAAAACACCACAGCTCCCATCCACCTTTGGGGTCATGTTTCCTTTGTGCTGCATTTCATTCTAATGCCAAATTGAAGCTTTCGGTGCATCTGTTCACTGCAAATATTCATCTGATCTAACTACAGAGGGAGAAAAAGCTTCGAAAATCACCCACATAATATATTGTCCAACACTTAAGAGAATTTTTTTCATAAGTCACTACACTTATGAGCGTTGCGTTTAAAGAGGCATGAGAGCATGCAAAATACTAAATGTAGTCCTTTTTTGTTTCTAGGCGTGTGTGTGCGTGTGTGTGTGTGTGTGTGTGTGTGTGTGTGTGTGTGTGTGTGTGTGTGTGTGTGTGTGTGATCTAGGTGTCGGAGACTGTGACTGCCATGGGCACAGCTGGCACAGACTGGTTACATAACCTGGTCTGTAGCCTCAGCTTGGCTCCCCGGATGTCTGGCAAGAGACCTCATAGACACATGTCGACATGTACTTGCCTCAGCTGACTCAAATGAATCATATGTTAAAGTACAACCAGTGGCAGATGGTAAGATGTATGCATTTATCCTAATGAATGAGTGGGTCTTTGTGAACAGCAAGTCATCCACTCCTCTCTTCATTGAAATAAAGCTTTGTAAGTGCAGACTTTCACTCCATGATGCCCTCATTTCCTTTATCCTTCCTTGCCTTCCTCCTCTCTATATTTGCCACCTACTCCTCCCTATCTATCTTGCAATCTTAGCTTGTTCCTTACAACATTTTTCCAGCTTTGGCTCTAATAGAAAATGTTTATCAAAGCCAATGTCAGCTCTGTCCATTAATAATCTTCTTCTTTCTACTATCATTTCCACATTAGCAGAGTGCTTGCTAGTTTGTTAAATATATCATTAACATTGTCAGGGATGTGAAATTGCATTCTTTTCACTTTTAAGTCCAATTCCATTTTGAAATTGACCTGTCTTTGCTTTCAAATTCTGATGGGAAAAACAGCTTTGAATAAATCACCAAAATATTACTTTGTATATGGGATGAGATCAAATATAACCCACATATCCTTTATAAATGGACATGGGGATATTTTCTTTGTCCATGTTGTGTGTTATGTTTGATGAGGACATACAGAGTTTCAAGCTCCATAATCAGTGTGTACCTCCCTCTACAGTTTGATAAAGGGGTCAAACCATTCACATCAGCTACGTAAGACTGGCTGATCCTTGTATGTTGGCCCACCAGTGTTGCACTTTTATCACCAAGCTGTTGACACAGTAAAAGTGTTGCTTAACAGAACAATATGTAGCTTTGTTCTGTATCCATCTGACTGCATATGCAGTAACAACGGCATCAAAGAATGAAGCAGTAAATGAAGTATCTTTGAAACTGAAACCTAAATGGCCGACTCTAAATACTGGCTTAACGGAGAAACAACGGAGATACAATTACAACAGAATATTTGATACAATAAGAAATGAAATTCTGATGAAGCACATGCAAAGGGGTCATATGTAGCTATAGATTCAGGAAAATGTGAGCCTTTTGCTTTGAAGACAAGGATAATTAATATGTACTTGCAAATAATAATAACAATAATAATAATAATAATAATAATAATGTCATTGGCTGGTGATGACAGATTTGTTCATTTCTTGAGAGCTTCCTCACCACCCTGCAGCTACCTGTGTAACACAAGCTTTGTGGTGACGTCATAGCCACAGAATCAGCTTTACTTTTTTTATGGGGTGGGGAGGGGTCATTTCACATGCACGCATATGCATGCACATTTATAATCCGTTTAAATGTCGAGTGAATGATGGGGTGTAATATCACACTTATCAATGAAGCACCTCTTACGTCCTCCCCTTCCATTCATAGCCACCTGACTCATTCAGATTTTTTTGGAACCCGATTCAGCAGAATCGCTATTTAAACCGTGTATATCGTCTTTAGGGTCTGGGCTGGGCACAAAAATTGAGCATAACAAGAAGACGTATTTGACATGCAATCACATGCAAGCGGATATCAACCTATTTCCATGCACGGTGCGCTGGTAAGTCTTGCGTAACACGCCAAGCCCATCCACCGCGCCACAACACCCACAAGCATCAAGCTGTGAAACAATGCACGTTCACTTGGGACACAGAACCCCCCTCCCTAAAACTACCATCTAATCCCATGAGGCATTCATTTAGGAGGAGAATATAGGATGAGACTAAGAATCCACAGAGTAGGCTGTACTTGGATTCCTAAATGAAGATGCAGTGATCTTTTCTTTTACTGAACCTCTGGGATGGAGGATTATATAAATGTGTTGAAGGCGACCTCGTGCCGAAGCAGCGAAACCCTGGTCGCATGTGACTGTTTCTTAGGAGCGGTCCCTACCTTCCGACGGTTCCGGAATTGACCCACATGCCACACTGCTGGTGGTTCAGCCGGTCTCTGAAACCGGACGTGGACGCGTGGAGAATTAGGAGGTGGTCGAGAAGGTTCCGTTGTTTGACAAAGAGCACATATATAAATATATATGACTGCGGGCGTCGCGAAGAACCTCTGCCCGTTCACATCCTCCAACCGTCTCCTCCTAGCTAGCAAGGTGTTACAAGTGGTCTCGGGTGTCCGCTCCAAACCTTAAATACTACTCTTCTCAGCTCACACTGGCGCTTTTTGACGTACAATCTGAACACGTCGAGTCATAATTTGCCTCTTCCTCAGCCAACCTCCTCGTCTGTTGTTGTTTCACCCAGCTGATTTCACGAGACACGCCCCCCGCGACGGAACGTCACAGCGGTTCACCCAACTCCAGCCGTGAGACGTTCAGGTGCCGTCAGAAAGCGGAGATATGTAGGGCAGGCGGCTCCTCCACGACAACAACCCCAGCCCTCGCCGCTGTGAAATATTGCGATGGGATTGGGAAATGCAGAGCAAATTAGAGGCGAGAGGAGGTGACATCACTCAAAACAGAAATCGAGTTGTTTTTCTAAGCGCGTCGCAGGTTATTTCTGGAACAATGAAAGGCCCTGGGGAGCTATTTTCGAGTCACAATGAATAATGAACTGTAACCGGTGCGTTAGGCAAAGATTTATGGCCCATTAATGCCGGATCTTGGTGGTGCGGAAATGGAGAATAATCGGCACATCAGCAAATCGTACCCGTTAAAATCTAAATAGCCTTTTGTGCATTAATAGCAGCGGAGTGTTGCGTTCACTCTCCCGGCAGTGTCCGACGTGTTATAACATTTGATGTCAGATAACAACAAATAGGCCGGTGCATGCTCAGACGCACGTCTTGTTCCTCACGTAACAATTCTTTCTCATTCCCCATCCTTTGGACTGTCAGAAATAAGGTTCAACCCACTTTTCCAGCACGAAGGGCACTTCGAGATAGGTGTTGCGCAAAAAGGAGCAAAAGCAGACATCTGGCTGGTGTGGTAAATAGTATGCTCTGACTCAGTGCCCTAAGTCTTTTCCAGGACCTCGATAGTTTATTTCTGGAATATTCAATTCTGAGATTTGCCAACAAAAATCCTTCAGCGGGTGGGAAATTTATCCCAAGCATGGTACTTAGTGAAGCTACATTTATTGGGTTAACTTTCTCTACAATGTACATACATTGCAGTATTTTTGGGATGAGAAAATATGTATTACATAACACTTCAATAAAACATTAAATGGGAATTGAGGCTTCTCAGGCCGTGTTCAATATGTGACTGCTCTACCCAGCGTCCTTGTTAAACGTGAAAGACTGACGACAGACATCTACTGGATGACTTTGGTACTGATCACCCTTCAGTGCAGTCATTTAAGGCCAGCAAGTCAAATCTGTGGGACACAAACTGCAATAGAAGCAGAAATGTCTTCAGAAATGAAGATAAATTACCAAGAGTTTAAAAGTACATCTCTTTTAAAAGGTTTGTTGATGTTCCATTTCACCCTGCAGACTTGCAAAGATGTCTAATTTCATACCTATCTTCTCACAGCAGGAGAGAAACACTACATTTACACGGGGGTTCAATGTGTATCAAGTAGAGATGTGTTTTTTTATATATTTGAACAGTGGGGCCCTGAGAAAATAGTGCACTCTGACCTGGCTGGCATGGACAGAATGAAACAGCATGAAAGATGGGCTTGGACTGCTACTGGAGAAAGCAGGGGTTCAACAGCACTGGTACTGAGTGGGCTTAGAAATCTGAAGAGGCATCCCCTTTGTTGGAGAGGTTATTTGTGAGAGAACTCTCAAGCTGCACAGTCTGGTCTGATGTCTAGTCTGGATTTTCTCCACTGTTCAGCTATAGAAGTACAACACAGACAGTGCAGCTTTGTTTATGAGCTTTATCGCTCTTTTATTAACTGTGTGGGAAGTCTACTCACTTTGATTTTACACTTTGGTGAGATTTAAGTTTGGACAAAGAGGTGAGATCATTCTTTGGCATGGTTACTTTCAGAAGGAGTGTCCAACAGCTTGGTTAAGCACAGAGTTTAGACTGCAATATCAATCAAGAAAGGCTAGACATGATTAGATTTAAGCCACTATTTATCCATGAAGAAAACTCACTTAACAAGTATGACTTTATGGCAGGATTTGCCTGTTCACAAAGGTAATTAACACGAAAAAGTCTGAAAATTAGTTTAAAAATCACATATACAAAATATGATGGAAATTAAGGTTGTTTGTTTTCTGAGATTTTTTAAATTATTACCCCCATAAAATGAATAATTAGGAACTCTTAGGTCTTTGTTTTTACTTTCCTTGTTAAATATGCAGTGAATGTGCCACACAAACTAACAATTCTGTTTAAATAAGAATTTAGTAGGCCATCATTGTGACACGAAGAAATTGTTTTATTTTCCAACCCAGCAGTTTAACAACATCTTCTCTCCTAAAATAAGTCCATATATGTTGTCTTTTCTGAGTCAAATGGATTGCTCGATAACATCATGCCATTATTTCATATCACCTAACGGTTGTTGTGAATCCAAAATGAAAATCATCCACCCATCTCATTTTATTCTGTCAATTGCTTTTCTGACCCTTCTCTCACCCCAGAATGTCCAACTGGCCTGCACACCCCATGCACCAGCGTTGGACTGGAGTTGCTCTAAAGCTGTCAAAACACCCAGCTTCTCACACACCCCCATATCCCAGAATTCATGAAAAGCACACACAATCAAAAGCATGAACAAACCCATATCTTTCCTCACACACTCAATGAAAAAGTGCTACATGTAGTCCTGTACACAGACAAAAGTAGGTCAGAGCTGCAGTGGGTACTCTAAACAGCTCTCCACCACCATGGAACTGATAACAGTATCAAAGATTAAATTCAGCCCTGTCACACACACACATACACACCAACACAAAATGCACAAAATTATATTCCAGATGTACAGATAGTACATCATACATAAAGTGTGAGATACGTTATTATTTTCTTTCTCTTTTTAGTTGTTTTGGGGTATTTCTTTCTCAGAAGGACAAATGGATTTTGGCTTGCTTTTTTTTCTTTGTAGAAAGAAAGCAGGCATGTCAATAAAATGATCTGGTCAAAGTCAAGGGTGACCACGAGTTTTTAAAGTGAAGAAAGTGTGTGTGGGAATTCAACAACTGATACTGGTGAATGAAAGGAAGGACAAAGAAAACAACACATGTGTTCCTGAATGGTTTTCAAAGGAATTGAAATCCAGTGTGTTTTTAACAGTTTGCCTATTTTCCAATTGATGAGAGGCAAGTTACTTGTGTATAAGTGTAAAAACATTCAACATTGGATAAGTTGGAATAGAGGGAGCGAGATGTCTTTGAAAATGTTTACTTGTTCGTTTATCTGTATAGATAGTCTTATCTGAAGTCACTTGAAAAACACCATGTGGGTGACGAGCTGTTGTTGCCTCATTATTCCCTCATAAATTCTTCTTCTTCTTTCGGCTTTTCCCTTCAGGGGTCGCCACAGGGAATCAACTTTCTCCATCTAACCCTATTCTCTGTATCCTCCTCTCTCACACCAACTACCTTCATATCCTCTCTCACTACATCCATAAATCTTCTCTTTGGTCTTCCTCTAAACCTCTTGCCTGGCAGCTCCAATTCCAGCATCCATCTACCAATAAATTCTCTATCCCTCCTTTGTATATGACCGAACCATCTCAGTCTGGCTTCTCTGACCTTCTCTTCAAAACATCTAACATCTGATAAGACTCATTCCTGATCCTATCCATTCTGGTCACTCCCAAAGAGAACCTTAACATCTTCATCTCTGCAACCTCTAGTTCTGCCTCCTGTCTTTTTGTCATTGTAACAGCTTCAAGGCCATACAACATCGCTGGTCTCACCACTATATTGTACACCTTTCCTTTCATTCTGGCTGATAGTCTTCTATCATATAGTACCCCTGACACTATTCTCCACCCATTCCAACCTGCTTGAACCCGTCTCTTCACCTCTTTTCCACACCCTCTGTTGCTTTGGACTGTTGACCTATTCCCTCATAAATTTACTTAACTTTATTTCTCCAATTTGTAGAATTGAAATAACACAATGATTTTTGTACATTATGCTTTTTTCACTTTTCATTCCTTGTAGTAACAGATTAGCAAACGCAACATGTGTATTTTCTATACCGTAAATATTTTTGCTCAACATTTCTAACACAGGAAATGGACACTTCTGTTTTCTTTATTTCCTTCATAAATCGTAATAATGTGCCAAAAAATATTTTTCAGCTGAACCAGTCCAATGGGAAATGCAAATTCACAATGTGTTTTAACATAGTTTAGAGCTTTTGTGTAATCATGAACCTCTCACCATCCAAGATCAAATATAGATAATATTTATGCAGTCAGGGAAGTGTGGAATAAGTCAGAAAAATTAATATGTTGCGCAGTGCAACAAAAATAATTAATCTTCAAAGGCCTAATTTTTAAAACTTGGAGGTTTTGTTTTTTTTCCAAAAGTAAACTGTAAAAACATTAAATTCAAGTTATCATTAACACAGTTAGTGGGATGACATTGTATCTCCCTTAATGCCATTAATGGTTCACTGACAATTTGATGAGGTATGTTTGTCTGATGTCAGTGTTTGCAATGATGGGTTATGATGGCAGACTATGTAAGGAATGTTAAGTGCCTCCTGAGGCGCATGCTTGATGCATAAGAGAAAGATAGAATGCAAGCTGCAGGAGAGAATGGAAAAATAAACATAACTATTCAGATGGTGTAGGTGGTCCTGTCAGATAGAAAACCAATGTCTGGTTTTTATTTTAATGCCAACCCTTTACTGCCACTGTGGTGTGTTTTCCATAATACTCTTCCCGAAGCTGATTGCATTTTGAATCTTCCCATTTAGAAGTTTGTAGCATCTGGTTCATTGACAATAATCAAAGTCAGTCCATCCCGCAGTCCACAATATTGACAAGTCACAATGGTTGTCTGTGGTATTATTTTCTCATGTGGGCTGCAAAAGTGAAAAGATAAGCAAATCCAGTCTTTCCATTTTTGTTTTTTTCTGTCATTATTTTCTTGCTTTATTCTTCAATTTGGTTTTGTATTTTATGGCCATATACAGGTGAATGCATGTGAGTAAACAGTGTGCCCAGTTTTTCCAATAGGCTGAGGAGATGGATGAGTGAATGTTTTAATGTCTTCGGCGAGACACACTAATTACAGTAAAAACAAAAGGGGTATAACAGACAGTTCGCACAAACGTTAATAATAATAATATATCGTCTACTGTCTGACTTAATGCCCCTACACAACTCTTGTTGAGAAAAACATAGGTTTTCAATAATATTCACAACATTTCAAATGTATGTCTTGAAATAATATATTCAGATTTAAGGAAAGACTCATCAAAAGCTTGCAATTATACACACTGACAAACAAATACACTCTGTTGGAACGACACAAGGGTCAGCAGAGGTGCATCTAAAGCTGTGGCTGTCAAGTGGCAGGGCTAATCTTATTAAGGCTCTCTTCATCTGCTGGTCCAGATTCTTAAAGGGATACTTCACTTTGCTAGGAAAAGGCCACTATTCTAATCTAAGCATGTCTTTAGGGGGCCAGAGAGTTTCCCTTTTGATGGTGGAGATATCGTTACATTTGAGTGCAGTTCACTCCGGCCGGTCTTTGTGACTGGAATAGTAAATGGAAAATAGTCATTTCTTTTTAAAAGAACTTTAACATTTACAAATCTTAATGGTTCTTTATAATTACTTGGACTGTTTACTCATTGGAACTCATGTGGGACTAAGTAACCAATCATCTTTATTTAATTGTTACATGGGTACTGAGATGGGGAGGGTTTAGCTGGATTGACTGGCTTTGCCAGTGTAGGGACACCTTTGTTTTGGTTAAAGGTAACTTGAAATTATATTTGTCTACATTTTCCTTATATGTGGTTTTAACTACAGTGTATGGCATTGAATTACAACTGACGATCCATTTTTTTTACAGTTTTACTACAACTGATTTAGATCTCATTGCCAGTGAAATCAGATTGTGCCACCGCTTTTGTGGAATTTCCAAAATTACAGTCTTTCTTTCACAGCTTAGATGAAGCATTGTCTTCAGTAACAATATTAATAGTTTGAAGTATTGTATGTGTGTGTCTGTGTGTGTGCTCTTATGTGTCATGTAGGAATAGGAATGTGCAAGGCTGGAATGATCAAGAGTGATTAGTAAGGTTTAGGATAAATATTTTAAGGCAATTCATTTTGAGTTATTAAGGACAATCGAACTTGATAAATTGCTTGCACATTTAGAGAGTCAAAAGAGATCATAACGCCATCGTTTGGATAACAACCATCATAAAACTGCACAGAGGAAGACAACCGTATTTTAACATCATTGAGTTCTGACAGTTTGAACAAGACTGATGGATGTGGATTAGTCATACTTTAATTCATTCCTCTTATCCCACAGGGTCAGCATGGCCAATCCCAGCAAGAGGAACCAGAGGCCGGTTGATCACAGGGCCACATGTTTGGCATACAACCATGCACCCTGTTATTCATGTGTTTGGGCAATAAATAACTTTCAGTTAACTTATCCCATGTTTTTGGATTGTGGGAAGAAACCAGAAACTCACAAAGAAAACACTTACTGGTAAAATAAAACAAGCCGTATTATTGTCGAAAAAAAAAAAGCAATTGCAAAATGAAAGGGCAACACAGATGGAAAAGAAAAAAGGCTATGGTGAAATGGTAAGTGTCTAAAAAGGAGAAAATAGAAGCGAGGCACTTACACTTCGCAAAAGCACTTGAACTTTTCAACACATAATTCAATATAAGCAAGCTCTGCCAGTATAGCAGAGGAAAATAGAGACACTTTAGACAGACGGTGCGATTTGATAATGAAAGGACAATAGATAATGGAACAATCCAGAGCTGTCTGATAGACAAGACAATACTGTAACAAAGTTAATGGCAAGCAATGTTGTGAAGATACATCACTCCAGTAATTCAGTGAATGCTTGAAGGAGCAAGTAGTTGTTCTATGAAGAGAACCTGTCAAACATACAAGCAGGCCTGGGAATTTGAGTGATTGCTTAAATACTACATATTAGTTAATTCATGAAAAAAATGATGAATGAGAGATGTACTCTTTGACAAAAAAGATTTTTGTGGGATTAGTGATGTGTCTGTTGGATAAAAAATCTGAAAAGCTCATGTAAGTAGAAGCATGAGCTGTTGTAGTGTTCTTAAACACAGTCAGGCAATTCATGTCGAGTCACGTCCTGTATAACATATTTGAGCCCACACAACAGTTCCTCACAGGCCCTGTGTTACAGACCACTTTCTCAGAAATGCTTTATCTCAGCAAAATATGCATGTTTTGAGAGCAATGCCTGCATCTTCCCCATTTTTGCCAGTATTTCTCCTTTTTTGGGATATGTTATGTAGGATCACATCCCGTAGAACCTATTTCTGGCTTCAGAGAGAGATGGGGTAGTTTTAGTCATAAAAACAAAGGCTAACATTTTTTATGAAAATGAAAGTCAAAGATCATCTAAAATTTAAAAATGAAAATAACTTACTACATTGAGTTTTTTTCCACTTCTTGGCATGTATGCATCCACTCGAACATGGAGGGAGTAAGTTGAAACATGTAGCTGAGAGACTGCAGATAAAATGAGGAGTTTGGTGCAACAGTGGTATTGCTTAAACATATGGGTTTTAGAAAATCCATGTCTAGACTTGGGAGTACTTAAGGATTAAGCAGAATAACAGAATTGCACATCTAATGGGTGCAGATGAAGACAACTGTTCATGCTAAGTTAATTAAACATCTAATTCTATTTCTCTGCAAGATTGAGTTCTTTGTTGGGTTAAAGGTATTAAAATGGAGTAATCAGACAGGGGGTAGCCATATATCAATCAGTGACAGCATATAAAGGACTGTATCAGAAAAAATAGAATATTGTGATAAAGTTCTTTATCTACTGTAATGCAATTGCAAAAACAAAAATGTCATACATTCTGGATTCATTACAAATCAACTGAAATATTGCAAGCCTTTTATTATTTTTATATCGCTGATTATGGCTCACATCTTAAGAAAACTAAAAAATCCTATCTCAAAATATTAGAATATAATGAAAAAGTAATTTTTGTTTTTTAACATTACAGAAGATAAAGAACTCAATATTCTAATTTTCTGAGACAGTCCTGTGGACATATTACACATCAGTTATTCAAAAGGCATCATTGATTTGTTTTTTTCAGAGTAGGATGGGTTGAAGAAAATGTTAAAAGTATACTAAGTATTGGAAACAGTGTAAAGTGGGATTAACACTCAGCTACACTTACAGTAATAAAATGATGTAATCATGCAATCATGTATGAGTTAATCATACAAGTCTTCCAAACTTACAAGATTTTATACGACCAAACACATGAAATACGTAAACAATACTTCATTCTTAATCTCTCAGGTGGGGAAGGTCATGCCCAATGCAGTGCCCTATGTTACCAAAATAACGGCCTTTTGTACCCAGCTATAATTTGTTCATAATCCAAGTCTTGCTTTTCTGGTAATCTGCTTGATGATGTCCTCAGATTATGAATTTGTAGTTTTTGTAGTTTTACCCATTAAAATGTTTCGTGTCCTTTGTAATTATGAAAAAAAAAAAAGTGGGTGGCATGGCACAGGGGATAGCGCGGTCATTCCTGGAACTGAACATTCCTTGTTAAATTGCCTGCTCCTCCTAGTGTGTTGAAGTGTTGTTGAATGTAAAGAATTTATACCCCAACTCTGGCATCCTCTGCCTTTTGAATTTCACTTTCACAGCAGCAGCTTTAAAAAACGTTCACTCCAGTTCTGTCACAAATTCATCAACACACTCTCACTCTGCTGTCAATCCACTGGAGAGGGTTGATGTATCATACATGGGCTGAATCTCAGACTTTGCTCAGGGGATATGGTTGGTTAACTGTTTTATGTCCAGTACAACTGATTCTGACATTTTCTTTCATACATCAAGCCAATCTGGAGGAAGCCTAAATGATCACAGATTTATACTGTATTTGTGAAAGGAGCACATTTCTAAGGCCACTGACATCTGACTGCTTCCTGTGGTGTTCCTGGTTAAAGTTAAAATCTTACCTAAACTTAGAACAGTGGTTGCTTAAACACTGCTGTCTACTCATAGTTAACTAACAGGGATCCAAGATAGGTAGAATACACGTTAAAATAGGTCATAAAGATAATGTAGGCGGTTTAATTCGGTATTGTATTCATCTGGCATTGCATCAACACTGAAATACGCATAAAATGAAATAAAATAAAAACACAACCATGAGAAAGCTTTGCAGACTGCAATGGTCTCAATACAGTCAAAATTCCAGAAACAGCCTGATCAAACAGTGTGAAGCCAAGTAAAACACCTCTGGACTTCAGTCTGGCACGGGGAAGCAGAGCAGCAGTTCTGCCATGGTCGCACTGCGTACAGTCTAATACATTGATGCAACATATGCAACATTTGGCCAAATCTCTTGGATTTTTGCTGTGCAATGTTGAAACAATTTTGATCTTTAACCCCAGAAGTGGTGTTTTTAACTAAAACATTTACTACATGCATTTGTTTGCTTTAAGATTTGCTTTATTCAGGGGTTTGTCTATCCCTTAGCATAATTATGGCTCTTTTTTCACATTTAAATTTGGTTAAAAAAATGAAGCATTGGCACCCCTTTCATGCTTGAGCACATCTACATCACAGGTTGGATGCAAAGATTTTCATTTTTATCAATACTGAGAGGCAGGACATTAGCAGAATACAAAGTATTTTGAGAGAATGAAATCACAGAGTGGGAGAGGTGTTAAAAATTATGTTCAACTCATCTTCACACTTAATTTTGTATTTATTTATATATTTATTTTCATCAGTACAAAGTTTTTTTTTTTAATATTTGGTTTGTGGTATTTTAATTTCAAAGCAAAGCATTTTTCTTTTTTTGCCATTACAAGTTAAGGAACAGGAATGAAAGTATGCCCCATTTAAACCCAACATATGTCTTCCATTTTTGATTTGACAATGAGTTGCTTGATATTACTATTTAACAGTCTCCCATATGTTGTTCCAGTGTGAGTCTTCACGTATGGGTCAGTTTCAGGAGTACCTCACTGGTAACACTTGCCTCACTCTGAACATTTAAATGTTTTTTTCCTTTCAGCTGCTCCTTTCAGGGGTTGCAACTGCAAGTCATCTCCCTCCATCTAACCCGATTCTCTGTAACTTCCTCTCCTACAATAGCTAACTTCATATGCTCAAAACATGTAAATAGTCTCTATTCATACAACGCTTTCACACCCTTGATGTTTGAAATCGTTGGATTACATTCACCCATTCACACACCACGCCTGGTGGCAGACTTGCCATGCAAGGCACTAAGCAGGCTATCAGGAGCACCCAGGGGTTCAGTGTCTTGTCCATGGACAATTCAGCATTAAGACAGACGGCCCGAAGACTCAAACCACCGAGCTTGCGATAGTAGAGGTGCTCACTCTATCAACCGAGCCATAAATTCCTTCAAGCAGTTGTTTTTTTTCTTTTCGTTTTTTTTTTTTTTTTTTTTTTTTTTCTTTTTCAGAACCCTGCCCATCATCTGTTGGGGAAAAACCCAATTAAATGAAGTGAAAATTTGATTTATCATTACGGTTGTGTTTGTCTGAGCCAAGTGAAAAAATAGGAAGATCAGTGTGCTCTGCTAATTCAGAAAGTCAGCATGCTTGTAAAGGGTACTAACCATGATTTCAAAATTTTTGACAAAATGTCAAGAAATAAGAAATACCTGTGCCACTTGTACTTTTAGATTAGATTACAGTCATTTAGCAGACGCTTTTATCCAAAGCGACTTACAAAAATTGCTTCTCACGAAGTTTAAAACTTCCGTCCTTATAAAGTTAGAAAATGATGAGTGCTGTATTTAGAATATCATAAAAGCACTATCAGCAAGGGTCATAACACAATGACCCCTGAATTTTTTTTCTATGATTCCTCAAGGGGTCCCAACTCCTGCTGCTGTGTGTCAAAATGAAATCTAGATAGCATATATTTTTCTTGTCTAACCAGGCCCCTACATTTTGCATCTTGTTGTTCTATCAAGTTGGAACAGGGAGTTGTCAATCAGGATTTACAATATGCTATTACTCATATATGCAGAAATAGAGAGGAGGCAATGAACAGGAGTGAAAGTAAAAGCAACGAACCATCGGGAACAATACACAAGAGGAAGTTCCTCGGTCGTGTTTACTTCAAATTGCTCGCATGTTCTTCATACTCTGGTAATGTTCTGCTGGAGTTCCTGACATTGTATTTCAGTTGCATAAACCACAATACTCTTCTGTGAAGATCTTGTTTGTTTGTTTTGGGGTGTTTGGGTGTTTTGGGAGAGGAAAAAAAGGCATTACCTCCCTGGGATTGCCAGTTTTATTCAATCACACACAGTGTTGAGACTGAGAGGTCAATTCAGGCAGCAGAATGAGAGTATAATCCTTCAGCTGGCCTGAAAACAAAAATATCACCATAATTTAAGAATATAATTTTTATATGACACCAGTGAAATACAATATCCTAAATACTGCTTAAATCTTCTGAAATGGAGGTTACCGCAGAACTCTATTTGCAGAAATATCATGAAATAAGATGGCACATGTATTTACACACACACACGCAGCTGATGCAGCTATGCACTGTAGGCATCCTAAAATAGTGAGATGGAAAAATCTATACTGGTGTTCAGTTATTTCCACACTGCTGCACTGCAGCCTGGTGATACAAGTGGCATACAGTCACAGCTATGATCACATGTCTTTTCCTTACCAAGCTACAGCATGGCCTCACAAGTGTTTATGATTAAAATAAGTTCAAATAGAAAACTTCAAACTGTTTTGCATGGGACATTACTATTGCTCTTGGTAAATATCTAGTGTTTGTGAACAGATGTTATACAAGCCATTTTAATGTTCTTAAGAACCAATACTATGTAAGCAAAGTAAAACTTACTCATTTCAAAAGGACAATTTAGTTACTATTGAGCTTCACTGAACATTTTGTCCCTACTGTATTACTAATCATTGTATCATGGTGAAAGTAAAAGGCAATTGGACAGAAAACCATTACAACAATAATGGATCATAAAACACACAGGAACTCAATAAGTCTGCATAAAGTGACCTCTCTAAAAGTCCAACAGCATTCAGTTCATAAATAGAAGCGATACTGATGCAACTGATAAAATATTTAGAGCAAAATGAGAATGATGTAATACTGAGAGATACAGAGATGGGGGGGGGGGGGGGGGCAAATGCGATTGTTCCATTGATCTGTCCTGTGAGGATGCCTTGCAGGAAATACTGTATCCAGTAATTTAACTGGATATCAGCTTCAGAAGTAAACAGCAACTTGTACACTGATCAAATGTGATTCATACTGCATTATCCTTTTGTGTTTGCATGATGCACACTGTTTTGTTTGCAAATTGAGTGAAAACAAAAAAGAAATTTGAATTCAAATTATGCATCTTTGTCCTCTGATTGTGTTTATGGAGGGGAAGGCAATGATTAAATGAAAAAAGGCCAATCAAACCATTCAATGTTGCTTTGTGAGTCCATTTTCAGATTTCGATGTGGGATAAAACTATAGACACTGGAGTCAGAGATATAGATGTCATTTGCAAGTTGCCACCCTTAGTTATCATGTGTGATTCATCTGTGTGTGTGTGTGTGTGTGTGTGTGTGTGTGTGTGTGTGTGTGTGTGTGTGTGTGTGTGTGTGTGTGTGTGTGTGTGTGTGTGTGTGTCAGGGAGACCACCAAGGATGTCAGGTTATGTCCACCTGTCCACCAGCCGACAATAATGGTGTAACCCAAAAACACAGCAATGTGTATCTGTTGAACTGTATGTGAGAAGAAACGTAATCTTACAAGTGAATGAACAAAATCATGAATGACTTAGCTAATAATTAATTCGGTCTGACCCTGATTAGTGGTAATAACACCCTGCCTAGGGTTTTTCTTTCACTACAGATCAGGCTAAAGCTTACGGGATGAATAGAGCAGTTTCTCTGAGTGAAACTTGGCCAGGCTTAGGGGATAAACACATGTGAACCAATATTTTTATGTCCATTAAAAAATATATATTTTGTAAAGATGATAGGCATTCATATACTTTTCTGCAAGAGATTTCATTTCTGCATATGCCTTCTTATAGTTATTTACAAATTCTAAGTGGTGCTGTTTTGTGCAAAGGAAACCCATGGGGGAACGTAATCTGGTAAGAAAACTCTGAAGAGAAGATACTCTGTGCAAATCAAATGATTTCTGAATATACAATTAGGAACTGAATTCCACAACAGAGTCTTGGGCAAAGAAAACGTCTTGACAAAAACTACACACTTAATATGCCCTGATGTAATGGCTAGGTGGTTCAGGCTACATTTAATTCATCAATACATTGGCTATTCTTTGACAGTGCTACTAAAATGATATGTGGTGAATTTCTACAGAAAAAACTGTGGCACTTTTATTCACTCTCTTGTTAACAGATGGGGATAAAATAAAGTGAATGACCTCTCCCTGAATTCTGTTGCATTCTCTCTCACTGAATCAAACCAAATCCCTACAGCTGAATGTACGAATTTGGCCTTGATGGTTCCAAATTAATAGAAACCATAGAAGTTAAATGGCATGGTGATGTTATCATTACAAGAAGGCAGGTGGATACACTGGCAATTGAGATATAATATATAATAAAGGGCGGACACCAAAAGACACATTGAAAATTTAAGGCCTACCAAGTAGCAGAAATGTGTGTAAAACATACAGGTGACCTATCATGTACAGCAGAACATTTATCTGGGATATCTGTTTTCATGAATTAAAACGGATCTACTCATGAGGATCAGCTTTTCCACAGAAAACTGGAAGAGAATGGATCAATTTTCTCATAGCTTTTCTCCCCAACCAAAATAGTAATGTTTAATAACACAAGGATATTTGGATGGTTTAGTTGATATGTGGAGTTATGTAGTCACAAGCAAGGTCTTCTTTGCAAAACATGCAAAGAAATAAAAACAACAAGAGGGCTTAAGACAGGCCTACAGCAATGTAAACACATGAATCAAAAGAGACAACAAAATATGTGCATTATGCACCAGCTGCTTTTTGTTTTTTTGTTGTCCTTCTTTTCTCCGGATTTTTTTTTCGGGGGGGGGGTTCTTCACACTGAAGTTGGTATTGTACTTGACCCTGGCCTGGTCTTGCCTATGGCTTGTCTGTCATTTGAAGCTGGGCAATGTCAAGCATGTACTAAAGTAAATATCCCTAAAGGTGATGGTGTACTGAAAAAAGGAGCACAATTCTGGCTGAAATAGAAATATCATTTTTTTGTGATTTTGAATCAAAGAAACTGTATTCTTCCAGTATTGGTAAAGGGATCTGGATCACAAGAAAACATTGAACATTTCAAACTGCACATAGACTTTGCCCTGAGAACTCTCGTCCACCATATTCTTTCAACAGCAAAATTGCGTAATATGTTTTCCTCTCAGTCATGGCCATGTGTCTCTAGATACAACCCCCTGTCAGACTCTGGCCACACTCCAGGACAGGCCAGCGGATGAACGATTCCACTTTTACCCCAACTGACTCTCTTATCTTCCCTCACCTCTTGATCCTACCCTGCCCTTTCCTGTCGTCGCTGGCAACACTTTCTTATCTAAGGTCTCTCACCATGCAGACAGACAGATAGACACTCATACAGCTAATTTTCTAATACATAATATGTTTGGCCCTATAATGTGGGTACATGTATTTTTATCTCTTCATGTAGGGATCTATTTTATTTTCATTTTTTTTATAATTGATAATCAGACAAGAATGATGACTTTGCTCTGTGTTATCTCTGGCAGATCAAACTAAAAATAAATGCACTTCTTATCACGCATAAAGGTAGGACAGCAGCTTGCTACATAACAAGAAGTTATGTCAAGAC
Source organism: Fistularia commersonii (assembly GCF_037954325.1). Taxonomy (NCBI): domain Eukaryota; kingdom Metazoa; phylum Chordata; class Actinopteri; order Syngnathiformes; family Fistulariidae; genus Fistularia; species Fistularia commersonii. The sequence goes on from NC_141309.1 coordinate 8,911,160, forward strand.
CCCTCAGAACATTATCTGGAAATAAGCTTTTTTTTTTGCTGTGCATTTCCTCCTCTTAGTGTATTCTATTCTTGTTTGTTTTTTTGTTTTTTTTAATTATTTTTATTGGCTGTGGAGAAGGACCGAGAGTGAAAGAGGTTTTGAGCAGAATGTTTTGCCCTCAGTTTTATCTTGGTGACTGCCATATGCAAACTATTGCCTAACACGCAACTCCCCCCCTCTGCCAAAACTAAGTGCCCGTCTTCCTTGAAAGTCCCACTTCTTTCGACTACGCACAAAATAATTTTCATCAACACCTCCTCTCTGCTCTTGTTTTTCCCTAAGCTTTTCCACACTGTCTCACTTTCTCTTTTGCCCTCATACTCACAGTCATTTGTTTCAGCCTCAACCCAGTAGACAGCCAATGAGAGGGAGACAAACTGAAGTGCTGCAATCGCCACCACTTGCATATCTATCTCTCAGCCCCTGGCTCACATGCAGTGATCACTTCTGTTTTCGAGTGAAATCGCTATTATCTTAGGGTTTAATATCACCATGCATGTTCATGCATTTGAGTGGTTTTCCTAGATTATTCACATCAGTGTGAAACTTTTACAACTTAATTATTCTGTGTTACAAAGTTTTCATCGTGTTCCACTCTTGCAAGCACATACCTATGCACGTAAACATACACAAACACTCGTTCAGCTATCATACCATAGAGGGCTCTCAAGTCAAGCATTTGTCAGTATGAGTATGTGTGTGTGTGTGTGTGTGTGTGTGTGTGTGTGTGTATGTGTGAGTCCATGTAACTGTACAATATGTAACCGTCTACAATAAAGCCTGACTAGCACATCAAAACAACATGTTTCATTTCTCCCTCAAGTCAGCAATCCAGCAGCCAGGAATGTTCAATGTGCAGCCCTACTGGAAACCCCCATTAACCCATACATACACACACACACACACACACACACACACACACACACACAATCCCGGGAGACAACCTATTCCTCTGAGCAGAGGCAGACAGAGGAACAGCCTCAACCCAGAGGAAGAGTGGTTCAAATTCCACAGCTAATAGAAAAACATAGAAGTGGGACAGAGCAAAGAAAAAAATGCCATGCCTATCTGCTATCTGGGAAATATACAATGTAAGGAATGAAATGGTAACTGTGGTCTCAAATTTTTTATAAAATCCTTCCCTCCTCTGGCCTCTGCGTGTGTGGAGGGGGTGCTTTAGCCCATACAGTACACTACAGTTCAGTGACGCCACTCCTCAACTATTTCTTCAAGTTGGACTCGCGCAAACAGGCTGCAGGTGGTGAAGGGATTCGATCTAGTATTTCAAGCTCAGCAAAACACACTGGTCTTGCCTGTCTCTTGGTAGAATATCAAGTAATTCAAAATCCAGTGCATGAATATGTGGAGTCAATAGGTAGCTGATAATGACGCTGCAATTCAAATAGAGCTTTGAGTCCAAATCCATAATCAGTTTCCATACAGTAAATGTGTGTCACAGATGGACAGTTTGCCATTTCAGTCAGTGCATTTTACATATTTTGTATTGCATGCATGTTTTCCCAATTAATAAATGCAACAGCAAAAGTTCAGTTTAGGATAGCAAAATGTCTTGAAATGTTCAATCTTAGGTGGATTCTAAGTGACTGAAACATCACGTATTTTTTAGTGAAGTTTTACCCTGGTCAGATTTTTTTTCCTCATTAAAATTCATGCGTTCAGTAATTGTAATAGTGTAATAAAGGAGTTACTCATCGACATTCTTGAACCCCCCAAAGGAAGTTTGACAAACGCTTAAGAAGCTTAAGTTGAAGTTCACCCTCAGGTTTGTCTAAAAGCTCATGATTTCATACGACGCAAAAAAAAAAAAAAGTACCCGAACTGTTACGCAACCTCCATCTGCGCACAACTGGCAAATCTTTCAAGTTCGCAAGGCAGCAGCTTGGAGCGGACTCTCACCTTCGCAAAGACCCACTTTCTTCCACTTCTTTTCAGCTCTGCGTCGCTCCCCTCCCCTCTTTCTCCTTCGTCTCTCGGTCCGCGCCTCGCCCGTCTTGCAAGTCCTGCGTCTGCAAACGCACAAAGCACACGCCGGCCCTTTCAGACTGGATGACAACAATATCGAATAGCGTTCGCGTCTTTCAGCAGCCGCTCCGCTCCGGACTGGACCTCGCCGTCCCTTCGGTTGAGGAAAGCTCCCGCCTGGAGCCGCGGGGGATGTAGCTACGTGGAGGTTGTTTCGTAGACATGCTCTGTCTGTGATCTGTGTGGACTGCCGTCCGCCTGTGGTCCTGATGCGAGTTTTTTTTTTTTTTCGCGATCCCTTTGTCTCTGTCACACCTACAAGGAGGCAAGCGCAAGAGGCAAGGCAAAGGTGGGAGGGAGAGTGCGTGGAGTGGGGGTAGCCTCGACTTTCTTTTGTCTGTTTGCAAACATGTGCTTCTGTGCACGTCTGGTATCCTCCCGACTTCTATATCACAAGCACACGGATTTCCCGCGGGAGCGCGCGTGGATTTCATCACCGGCGCGTCTGTCTCATCCCGTCTGATGTCACTTGCGCTTTTTTCGGTTATTTTCTTAAGAAAGATTCAAGCTGCATTCCAAAAAAAAAACAATATCACTTTAGTCCCTTTGCGCGTTGTTGTTCTCATTGTTTTGTCCTTGCTCTCACCAGAAGTTTCGTCCTCGCAGGGAGTGGGGGTGGGTGGGTGGGGGTCTCACACAGCTGTGTCTCTCCTCCCTCTCTTTTCCCCTCGCTGGTCCGTTCTCTCTCCCCAGCGGTGGTGAGCCTAGTTATGTTTCTATCCGGACCAGCCTTCACCAGCGGCACGCCAGCGCCTATCAACGCGCTCTAAGCCGCCAGCCTCACCGCCAGTCAGTCACTGGCGCCACACCCATCCATTCATAAAGTCCGGAGTGCCAGCCTCCGTGCGCGCAGTGCGCCGCAGGAGCGAGCAGACGCGGGCCTCCGGGTCTGTCAGTGTAAAGGGTTTTGGTCACATGAATTCTTGTTTGGCCCCACACTTTGCAGTGTGTTTACAGTCCATGATCATGAGTCGTGGTTCTGGGGAAATGAACATGTGCTCGACGATTCCGGATCATGTGACCACACTGGCATGTGCGCTTCGACAAGCTGCACCAGTTGAAATGTTGATAAATTGACACTGTTTTGAATGTCTTTATTCTTCTTTTCTTTTTGTATCATCTTCTCTCACACAATCTAACTTCATGTCCCTTTTCACTATATTAGTAATTTTTCTGGTCTTGGCCTCCTGTTTGCAGATGCAACCTCTTTCTACCAATATATTCACTATACCTCCTCTGTACTTGTCCAAACCATCTCAGTCTGGCTTCTCTGACCTTATCTCCGAAACATCAAACATGTGTTGTCCCTCTGGGGGACTTTTTCCTGATCCTATCCATGCTTTCACTCCTAAATAGAACCACAGTATTTTCATCTCTGCTACCCCCACTCTTCACTTCAGTGCCTCTGTCTCTAAACAATACAGCATTGCTGGTTTCACCACTCTTTTTTTAAACTTTTTGCTTCATTTTGGCTGATAACTTTTTTTATCACACATTACCCCTTGTACTTTTCTTCACCTGTTCCAACCTGCTTGAATGTGATTCTTCACCCCTTTTCCACATGTTCTTTTGCTCTGTACTGTTGCCACAAAACCACAATTCCTCCCAAATTCATGGTACCTACTTTCTAAGCGTTGCCTCTTGTTTCCACTGTGCTGAATTATATATCTGACTTACATTAAGGTGCCCTAGGTGCAGCAGCTAATGAGCTTTAAAGCGATGACAGCAATGCTAAGACCTCTTAAATACTTTTTATATTTTTACTCACTTATCAGAGGAGATGCAAAAAGGGGCCACACTGACAGTCAAGCTGGTGCAGCACCTACCCAGGAAACCAAGAATCAAGGTAAATGGTCTTCACTTACATAGCACTTTACACTAAAAAGCAGATTCATGCACACACTAACACATCAATGGTAAAGCAGCCGTACATCATGCTAACCAGGCCATTTCAAGTAAATTGGGGTTCGGTGACTTCAACATGCAGAAAGGAGGAGTCAGGAATTAAACTGCCATCTTTCTGAATGGAGGGGCACTGAGTCTACCAGTTGAACCACAACTGCCAAAGTAAAATCAGAATTGTCATGAAATTATTTCCCTAGACATCTATTAATAAATGAATATGATCTGAATTCTGAAATAGATAAATAAAATAATTGTGTTTTGCCTTAGACAAGTTTTGAAAAAAACATTGTTAGGCTCTGGTTAAGACAGAGGAGAAAACACTTTAGGTTGGGCCAACCTGAAACACAAGAGAGGCAATCTAGGCTTCTTACACAAAGAGTTAAAAAAAGAACAGAGTAAATACCTCTGGGGTTTAAAATAGAACTGTGCTACTTCTCTGCACCTTTGTTTTTAGTTATCAAAATTGAGTACCCACCCATATTCACTTGTTGACAAGCTGGTAGAATATGTATGTACACAGTGAGTCATCGTAGGGAGGATGCTGCTATGGCCAGTGTTCAGTTTGAGACATGGAGGGAACAGTCATCACACTTGGCACTCTTCCTATTGCTGTTGGTTTATTTTTGTCATGGTATGTCTGATTGCATTCTCTTCTTTTCCTCATTGAATATTTTATTTTGGGGTTTCAAACTTTGCTTTTTATTCAGCTCTTTCGTCAGCTCTGGCCCTTTTGAATTAACTCTAGAAATGAATTTATGTACCCCTGGCATTTTGCTGACATGAATAAGAACATTTAATCATGGTCCTTTTTAAATGACCCCTTCGTTCAGGTGTCACCTGCAGGGAACACATTTGTGGAGAGGCTCATAGTCAGTTATGTTTCACTGAACTGAGTTGAGACAATCTCATCAAAAAAGAAAAAAACAAAATATATAAAGATTATTTTTGTTTATTGTTTTGATCAACATATCATAACCCACTTTTTTCCAATGTCTTGTGGACCCAACATAGCACAGAACAGCCAGAACAGCCTATTGCTGAAAATATTACATGATGACCATGATGGGACTGAAAGGCTGAATTTTGTGGTTTCAAGTTATATTGAAATTACATGTCTGGAAGCATGACCTTAAAAAATGAATTCTCAACATTTTCCCATGTGATTGCATTGTATGATTGCACACCACACTGCCCATGTGCACATCATGGGCACCTGATTCACATGTGACCACATGCAGTATGTTTGTGCAAATTTGACCTTAGTGTGGCAAGTTAAAACTCAAATTTCATAAGATGTGACTTGATCTTTCTGCTGAATCCTCCAGTACCCCTCTGTATCAATAAGTTAATGGCACTGCACAAAATCGCCCCTCTGATTTGAATTCCCTTCACAATTTAAGGGCTTCGTTCCTGACCTTTAATTCACCCTTCCAATAAAGCGACTATAAAACTGGGACAAGTACTTTTGCATAATGACGGACAAAGGAACCAACAAATGACAACCACAATGATGTTCTATTGAACTGAGCATAAATGTCTACTGACAAAGGGGCAATGATAGTCTCGAAATTCCTCCAAGACTCTGGTTCAGCCAAGTAGCTGAAACAGCCTTTGTCCTATCAAGAGAATAGCGAGACCTGTCCAGACACGCTCCTCCTATCACAGAGTGCATTCAAGTCCTGGATACCAATCAACAAGCTCACACACACAAACACATACACACTCTTACCATTATAATAATACGTACTTTGGCATTTAACGCTGAAATTTGTTTTGTTGATTATCCTCATTTTTGTGCTACATGCAATGTTCCATTGGTTCTGCTGACTTACGAGACACTAAAGGGTATATGACTGTGTGCGCATGACTTCTCTCTCATTAAGCTCTTTGTCTGGTGCCTACTTCATGGCACACACAGGTGTACTGCACCTTTATCTCAAAGTGTCTTCTACAGCACTTTTCCATTGCCAATGACCCCTGCTATAGCACTACTGATGCAGCCACATTGGCACAATAGGGGCATAATGGGGGTGTCCACACGGTTCACCCCTCTCCCTGTTAGTCTCTCTTCTGAGTGTGCAAACTGCTGATACCATGAGTGTAAAAGGCCTGTGTCTGCTGACTTTCCACAAACAAACAGTTGGCCTGTGTGCTGCACAGTCAGCACAGACTGACACAAAACATATATGCACACACATAAACAAATAATACAAAAACACGTATTGCACCTGAACAGAGGGCTGACCATTGTCCAAATTAGATCAATTTCACACAGTAACTCCAATTTCGGATGACAGATGCCTCAATGGTCTTTAACACAAGCCACCAAATGACTACAATGGCAACTAACTTTTGGGGCTGATGGAGCACAATGGGGCTCTCTTTGCCTCAGAGCCTCGTCTATTCTTCCCACTGATCTCTTGGACAAAGAAGCATCACTAAAGTTCCAATTGAGCTTGAGCAATGGCTCATAATGGAGGCCCTGACTTGACGTCTCCAGTGACTTGCCAACTTTAAAAAAATTCTGGCCTGTAGTTTGCAGAGACTCACTGGTATCACAGAGAGAGATCTCTAGTAAGATTAGTAATGATAATGTATGTGAGTTTTATAAAAATTGTGTCCTGACCATTTAAATTGATATGTACCGTACAGTTAAGATATTTACCGGACTATGTATCAAAATAGCAACAATATTATTTCGGGGAATTAATTCATGTATATTTGTGTCAAGGTCAGGACAGTTAGAAATCTGATCTCAAAGACATCCAACAAAAAGTTATGCATTTTCTTTTGTGAGCTGTAATACCGGGATACCAGGTATACCGGGAATAAGATACAAATTATGTGCAAAAATTGCACAATGAATTATTCCTGTGCACGAACACAAATTGTTCCTTAAGCATATATTAACAATCCTGATTTTTTCTATTTGCTTAACCTATATCAAGTTGTGTTGTTCTTGCAACCCCATCAGTTCCTGACTCAGCAGGAATCTAGGATGTGAACTTTTGTGCAAGTGGCTTCAACAAACGGGGATTTGTATTGTTATTTGTTGTTATTTCAGTGCCAGGTGTCACTTTTTAATTCTGGGCAAAGATTTAGAAGGAGGGTAACATGAGCATGAGTTCTCCTTTCTTTGTCCGATGGTATCAGTTCTGGTCTCACCCAGGTTTGGGAGACTTTCCTCCTTGAACCACCCACATGCTGCCTGTGTCCCTGTTAGGCGTCACCAATGTGCTATGAATAGACATTGGCGTATGCTCAGTGCTGTCAGCTGGGCATTGGCACGTGTGGCTCATTTCAGCACGGTCGCAGCGCAATGCTCCTGACTGGCGTCGCTGCACTGACAGCACATTCAAGTTGCCATGGAAACAGGGAGAGCACGGATACCATGCCCTCTCTCTCTCTTTAGTTTTATCTCTCCCCGCAGTTCTTTCTTCTCCAAATTCCGCTTTCCTTTTCAGCTTCTTGTTCACATTAGATATGATGCTCAGTGGGGAACTGCCGACTTGTGACTCATTCCAACAAACTCTTAGACTATTAGCAATTAAATCATTTTTATTTATCATTAGAATGAACATATATACACCAATGAACGGATCAATTGTTGACTTTTGTCAGGGTTTGCAAGTTTTATATGCAGAAGGTGCTGGGGAAATCTGTATCTGTCTGCGTGTACACATGTTTTCCTGACTGATGAGCAAATAACAAAAGCAGAGTTTCTATTGTCTTCCAATTGCAATAGGACTGTCACCCCTTCTAACTCCTTTTTAAATTTGCAATTTCCCCCTCTCTCTGGAAAAAAAGCAGTGTTTGTTCTTATGCTCCATTTACTTCTTAGTGCTTAATCACGTGTGATTTACAGCATCTTAATGGGAAGGCAGAAAGCCAAATGGGGGAAAGAAACCAACAGAGTAAACAAAATTGTACCAAAGGTCAGATGTTATACTCGCTGTTTCTTCATCTTTCCAAGTTTTTCATTACCTGAGACAATCTGACATTTGGCTAGTGTTACAGGTCACTCCTGGAGATGAAAAAAGGGGGGAAAAAAACAACAGGAAGATTACACAAAGACAGACTGGCACTCCTGTTTAAGGTGTACGAAATGGCACTTACCAAGATAAACACAGCTCCCACTCAGGTTGTCTGATCTGCTGGGAGGGCTGGTGCAAGTTGGGTAATGAAGGTGAATGGAAAAGGTTCTGTGAAAAGTGCCACCTGGAAATTTAGATTGTCCTCTGTGCCCCAAGAATAGATTTAGAATGCCACGTGGTACATTACCTTGGAACTACAGGTCTCAATAAAGAACTCATCTTTGCTCTTCTTAAACAAACCAAAACTAACATTAAAGACATCAACTAGTAGCCATCAAACTTCTTTCCATTGACACATTGCGAAAGAAAATATCCAATATGTATCAGTAAATAAAATCACTTCTCAGCTATAAACTCCCACCATAACCTACCGTACACAACATGCAACAAATTAACTTTCCCACCATTTATTTGGGTGTCTGTTGTTCAGAATAGCCAGTCACAGGGAAATACAATGGCATCATGTATGACAAAATTTAAAGTGAAAAGCATGAGTGCAAGGAAGTACTGACACGAAAAAATAGAGTGAAGACTAATGAAAGAGAAGAAATTAGTCTCATCTTGTTTAAAGTGCCACATTACCTCATATAGTGTAGAGTTTGGTACCATGATATAGTGACACTTTTTTAAGGGGTTCCTTATATATTGTCCAGAGACATATCATATAAATTTTCTGTAGACATTCATTTCAAGATGTCAGGTGAAATAAAGCTTGTACGGTAAATAACATAAAGTAGCTCCTTGTCAAAATCTTCTTGTTTTGGCAACTGGACTTGATTTTCTTCACTTTAGGATGTTTCACCTCTCATCCGAATAGCTTTTTCAGTTCTAATGGCCTGCAGGGAGTTTCCAGTTTCCACGAAAAGAAGATTTTGAGAAGAATTTACCATGACCTGGATGACTGATAACCTCAACAGACATACCATACAACAGACATAGCTCAAGTTCCATTTCACTCTGCCTCTTCTTACCTTGTTGTCTGGTTATGAGGAGGTAAATGCTCATTTTTCCCAGTAATGTTGAGTGACAGAACATCTTGGGAATGTGCTCATTTGTTTTGTGTAAATAGGACTCGCGGAGCACAACACCTCCGCAACTTGTCTGATTTGAAAATTCTGTTTTCTGTTACAGTATCTCTCAAAGTTGAAGTAAATCAGTGTTTTCTGCCTTATGATCAAAACATAGCTCATTTGAATATGATCGTGTGTTTGTAGAAAACAGAATTTGTCAATTGAAACAGCATGGTGAGAGACTTTGTACATTGATGGGGGAATAATTCTGAGAAAATCATGAATATTGGTCTATATCATAGGGATGAGTTTTATTACTTGTCACATCACAAAGCCAATGAGTACAGTTTGAACAAGTACTGAGAAATAAAGTTGTGCTAACTCTTCTGGAATTTCATTTATTTATTCCTTTGGCACAACAATTTGTTAATACTGACCACTGGTGTGAGTGCCTCCTAATTTTTATGCTTTTTTCCCATATATCAGGGCTTCTGAATGTTGGGAAGTTAAAGAAACCATAGCCTAAGTACAAAAAAACAATGTGACTATTCTGGCGTATTTGTTATGCTCTGACTTGAACGACTGTCTTTGTCTTCCACTTTTAAAGAGTTTTAACTTAAGTGTGTAGACAGACCCTGCAGTGATTGATAGCCCTCTGAAACCACTTCAGTAAACTCATCGCTGCTTCTATGACAGATAAATAGAACAAAGACTCTGTTGAAATGTAGCAGGTGCAATATGAAATAGGACTCTACATTGCTATGGTTAAGGGCAATGTGCACCCCAACATAATAAGAATAAAAGTTTTAAAGAAGTTCAGATTTTTGTCTGTCCCAGACACATATATAAGGCTGCATGCTTATTGATTCAAGCGACACTGAAATAATTAAACTAATTCATTTTAAGGGTAACATTTCAAACAGTGCACTGGGTAACCAATGTGATTTTTATGGCTGCAGTGTTACTTTGCAAGAGCCGTATCCATAGCTGCTAATTAGAAATGGTATTTGTGCTGAGGTGAATGTCAAGTTAATCCTCTAAAACCCACTAACCAACCCCAAGAAAGAGCAAACAACTGACACGTAACTTGATATTTACCTGTGATGTTTATTAATTCGGACTGTGTCCCGAGATCATTTACTTATCCCTTTCAAACTAACCATATTAACAGTCTTCTTGACATCACACAATTCGGGTTTCCACGGAAGAAAGAAAGGAAATTTTGAAAAAAGAGGAAGAAACACATATTCTAAATGTAAAATGTAAAATGTGAAATGTAAAATGTAAAAACAACCACACAACTTTTTGGAACATTCTCTCTCTTCTCGGCCTTGGCTCCTCAGTGGTGGAATGAACTCCCGGAAAAGGTCAGAACAGCGGGGTTGCTGCCCATCTTCCGCCATGAGCTGAAAACGTACCTCTTCACCAAGCACTACCCCACTAATCGCACTTAGCCCCCCACCCCCACCCCCCCAAAAAAATAAATGAATGTATGTATGTATATGGTTTTGAGATGGCTATTTGGCAGAGTGGTGACTTCTGAATAACGGCTACTGGTGCTTTGGATCTTTGGTTATTGAATTGCAATTTTTGTAAGTCACTTTGGATAAAAGTGTCTGCTAATTTAAATGACTGTAATGTAATGTAATGTAATGTAATGTCTCCAACACTGGGTTACACAAACATACTAATTTAAATCTGACACGATAAGATTAAAATTTAGAAGACTGTCTAAAGCATGAATCCATCATCATTTGAATACAGCCAACTGCACATATGGCCACGTAAGCAATTATCCATAAACACACTCAAAGTACACCACACTATCAGTACATCAACCATGAACAATGTAAACAGTATTTGGTGCTAGGCAACCATACCATCCCAGATGGTAGGATCTGATCATGTTTATTTTGCTCCAATCTGATAAACTTAGAGCCCATTTCCTAACCCTACCGCCTAAATTACATAATTGAGAATTGTCAATTGAATATTTAAGAGCATTTGTGTGAGTATGTGCAGAGGTCACAGCAAATTCACAAAGTTGATGAGTAATTAATGAAACTTTTCAATATGGGATTTGCCGATTTAGCCTGATCAAATTTCAATTGTGTTTAAAGCAACTTAATGCATTGAGGATACTTTCTGCTGCAACACTACCTTATACACTGGCCATGTCTGTGAATATCAGCACAATATTGCTGCTTCTGGTGCCAGGATGCTTTATCTGTTTTGTGTCTGCACATAGTTATTCCCTTATATTTATTCTATTACAGCTACAGTGTAAGAATAGAATATTTCAACCCTTCCCTATCCACTTCTTTGTAGTGAAGACAATTGCATGAAAAAAGCTCCTTGTAGACGCAAGTAGCCAAGCACACTCTGCCTTAACCAAAGCTAGCTTAGCTGTTTATGGCTCACTACATTCTCTAGGTCTGCTTCTGCTTAATGATGTTCGGTCATACCAACCATTAGAGGTCAATATACCCAAATTTTCAATATAGGATATCATTCCATCTGCTAATTCATAGCCAAAGAATTCTTGTCGAAATATTCTTGTCTTGGCAATTGGACTTGAATTTCTTCACTTGAAGACGTTATACCTCTTATCCGAGAGGCTTCTTCAGTTCTAATGACCTATGAGGAGTATCCGAATATAAGTGCCAGGTTTTTGGGTGGGTTTAAGTTATGGTGGCTTATTGTGTAAGTGGAGGAGTTGATCTACAGAAACTAGCTGTGAGGGGGGTTGTTATGCTAATGGTGATTTCATTCGTTGGAACAAAAGGCCAATTTAGTGAGATTACCTGGATTGGAACGTGGACACGTAAAGCTAAACACAAGAGAGAAACATGCTGGATTATATGAACTGAAGCTCATGTGGACATTGCTGGGGGGCTGGTTCTGGTGGTGGGTCTTTCCTGGTTGTTTGGAGGGTGCAGATGGGCCTGGTCCGTGTGTGCAAATCCTTCTTGGTATTGATCCCAGTACGGCATTGTATGTTTGTGAGGGGTTGTGTCTGAGGCCCCCACCTCTGTTCAGAGATGATTTTTCTGTTTTGACAAAGAGGGCTTCTTTGACTCCGCTCTCGAACTATCTGTCCTCTCTGGCAAGAATGCTGTCTTCAAACAAATGGTCCTTGTCCTTCAGGTGTGGGCGGACTGCGGAGTCCTGTCCTGAAGTGGAGAGGTTCTGCTCTGTTTGTGCAGAGGTTCTTTGGTCTCTCCACTGTAGATGACATCACAATCCTCAGTGCAAGTGATAGCATACACCACATTCTCTATCCTGTGCCTGGGTGTTTTGTCCTTGGGGTGCACCAGTTTTTGCCTCAGGATGTTGTGGGGTTTGAAATGTATCACTACATGGTGTTTGTTGAACACCCTTTGGAGTTTCAAAAAAGAAACATGAGCAACATACGGTATAATGATGTCATTTCGCTGGTTGTAGTCTTCTCCTGTTCCACGTTGCTGCATCTGGTGGTTTCTGATTTGAAGGACCAATTGGGATAGCCAAGGGATCTCAAGGCTTTCCTAACATGTTGTACCTTGGTCTTGCTTCCTTCAGTGGTTGATGGGATGTTCTTAGCCCAGTGGTGTAGAGTTCTAAATACCACCAGTTTGTGCTAAAGGGGATGGTGTGAGTAAAAAAGCAGATATTGGTCAGTGTATGTTGGTTTCTTGTAAATCTTGATGTGCAAGAAGTCAAATGAGGTCAGCAATGATGTCCTCCCGTGTGAATTTGATGTGGGCATCAGTCGTGTTGAGGTGGGTGGTGAACGCTTCTACTTCATTCTTCTTCATCTTGACCCATGTGTCATCTACATACCTAAACAGTGGGTTGGCAGCATTCTCCTGAACGAAGCAAGGGCCTTGGTCTCAACCTCCTCGCCACTATGGGGGATACACGTAAGCCCAAGGTGCATCAATTTTTCTGCCGGTAGAAACCAGTGTTGGGACTGGAAATAGGTGGTCTGTAGACACAGGTCCAGTAGGCTGCAGATGTGATCTGTGGAGAGTTTTGTTCTGTTTATTTAGGTGCTGTCCCTCACGAGGCTTTCCCTCACTGCTGTGATCGCACCCAATGTAGGGATACATGTGAACAGTGATGTTACATCATACGACACCATGGTTTCATCCGGGTCCAGCCTGATCTGCTTGACCTTACTGGCAAAGTCCTGCAAATTCTAGATATGGTGTTTGGTGTTGCCAACCAAAGGTGAAAAATCTTAGCCGTGCGTTTGGCGATGTTACATGTAACGGAGTTGATGCTGTTGACGATGAGTCTGAGAGAAGCTCCAACCTTGTGAATCTTCGGGAGTCCATAGATGCAAGGCATGGTTTTTCCTTGGGTATAGTTGATAATAAAGTGATTTGTCTATGGCCGGATCCTTTTCTAGATGCTGTAGACAAATCATTACTTTCTTCTTGTATGCGTTGGTTGGGTCCCATTTCAGGGTTTCATACATTTTTGTGTCCCCAAGGAAATTGTCCATCTTTCCTTGGTAATCCTTTTTATCCCGAACCACTGTACATCTACCTTTGTCGGCTGGGAGGATGGTGATGCTCTCATCTTTCTGGAGTGAGGAGAGCCCTGTCTTCTCTTCAGGTATCAGATTCGACAAAGGTGGTTTGGCACTGGAGAGTGCTGTTGAGGCCTTGAGTCGGATTTGCTCAGCTTCTGTATTGGAGATGTGGTTGTTGCGTATAGCTGTTTCTGTTTCTGACGCCTACCCTGTCAGGGTTAAGATGGCAGCTGGATACGTTCCTAACCCAGTTCTTGTTGTCACTATTGGTAATGTTGTTTGAGCTGGAGAATGATCCATATCATGATTTGAGCTCTTTTGCCAGCAGCAATTTAATGGGCAGGAGGCAAGATTGAGTGAGGATACAATTGAAATGTAAGTTATTTTACAAAATCTTGGAGTCATAGGGACAGCAGCCTAAACAGAGCAGCCTAGACCTCCCTCACCCTGGCCACTTCATCCAGCTCTTCCAGGATAATCCCAAGGCATTCCCAAGCTAGCTGAGAGACATAGTCCCTCCAGTGTGGCATCGAGGTGGCATCCCTTATCTAGCTCCTCTTGATTTGGAAGAGCAGCTCCTCTACCTTGAGCTCCTCCCTGGAGGCTGTTCCTCTCATCCTTTCTTAGAAACCTGACATAAAGTCAACACTAATGAAATAATTTCTACAATTTCTCAAAATCAGGCAATATATGTCAGACGAACTCATACATACTGCTGCAAGTGATCTATATGTTAAGAGCTTAGTCAATGTCAATTGTTAAGACAACTAAAAGATCTTTCCATAACAGTATGCAAAAACATGTTTTTTACGCATCCATCTAGACTAAACCCATCTTCCCTTCAGACACAATTCAAAGGATTTAGTGAGTCAGTCAATCATGAGTAAATATTTCCTCTGAATTAAAGGCCAGCCCACATAGGCAGGAAGGGTGGATTGTCCTAGCAGGACATGTGTGGGTGTGGCTTTCCATCGTACAGCAGCTGTGGCTACGGAGGCGGGTGGCCTGGCTAGGCTAAATTTAATCTCCTGGCCAACAGTGAGGCAGATCTACACCACAAACTGCCCATTTTTGGTCATGAGTGCACAATTGCAGACTGGATGGGCTTGAGAAGACTTAAAGCCATGTCATTTACTTCACATTATCATTGCTACCATGATTAAATCTCAGAGTTGTACGTGTCCATGTGTTCACCATTAAACTTTTTCATGTGTGTAATGGTTGACATAATCTTCAACACAAAAATTGTTTAAAGCAACACAGAAAATCCTGGTGTTGTGAGTAAATTGCGCTTGTAATCAGTCTGAGCAGTTTGACGTCAGTGTTCTCAAAGTCATATTTAACCAGCAAAAAAAGGTTCTGGATTTCTAACAATAAAATTTATTTGCATTACAATTTTGATCTAATATGCCAGGGTAATACTATGATACAACTACAATCCACCCTTCCAGTGTAATTTTTTGAAATTGAAAGATCTCTGTGAAAGGGAATATCTACAAGAGCATGTTTCCTGGTTACTTAGCAGCAGGCCATAAAAGGTTCAGGCTCTTCATCCCCCATGGTGAGGCTCTATCCCAGCAGTCATAGTAACATAGGTCTGGAAGCTGCCACACGGCCAGATGAGCATGAGATGAATTGTACCTTCTCCACCGGAACAACATAAGCATGTTGCAGATTTTCACAGCTGAACACTCACATACTGTACATGCTACCACACGTGATGACACAGAAGTTGACATTGCTCTTGGACATGATCATCAGTGATGCATCATGAAAATTATACTGATATTTTTATCGAGTTTGGGCGATACACTGAACAAACCTGTCCTGTCAGTCATAATTGAATTATTAAACTGAGGGCAAAAGTCTTTAAATCCGGGATAGGCGGGTGGAATCAAGATGCTTCCAACCATTACAAATATTCAATCATGTTAACTGTATTTCACTGTGATTACCGTAACACTAAGAAATCACTGCACAAGAACCAGTGTAAGTCTTGCAGCATCAAGGTTTTCTTGTTTCTCTACCAAATGAAGGTATGAAAGAACCTATTGTGCAAAAAGGGCATATCACCCACTGAAGACAATTCCATACATATGATTGATATCCATAACAGTCGAATATCTGCCCAGCTTTGTGTAATACCTAGGAATCAACTATTGACATGTACTCAAGCAGTGCACAGCATGACTCGCCCCAGGGTTTTGTACTGGACAAGAGTACAGCACTGTTTACTCAGTAGACAGGGACTAAATGACAAAAGTTGTTTGTCTCCACACTTTTTCTTTCAAATTGATATATTTTTCTGTTTTAAATATATATAATCTCTTTTCGCAATCCTGTTAAGCAAATTCTTTTTTAATCAGATTGAAATATTCCCTGATCTTTAATCCTTCTCTTATTTAATGTATCACCTCTTACCAACCTGTCCCTTCCTCTGCACTGTTCCAATTAGTTATGTAATCTGTCTGTGTCACTGGGGACCTCATATTGACCGTTAAGTCCTCTACTGTCCCTCTCCAGCCACTGCAGTTAGCCCCTCCACCCCCACCCCGGCTGGGACATATGAGACAAACTGACATATAAAAATGTATTAATTCTTTTCAAAACAAAATATGTGTTCGTGTCACTGCAGTGCATGCTGGATTTATATGTTGTCCAGCCATCAGCACTAACATGACTGGCACCTATCTAATTTAAGTTACATAATATGTCATGTGTGCGGGTTCAAAACAGTCTTGTCACTTGATGTTATGTGATCAGTGTTGACTGCAAACCAGAACAGACTTCAGCTTAGGGATTTAGTGCACACTCATGCCAAGACTGACACACAGCACACAATTCCTCACTGACCTGATTTCTCTTATCTTATCACTTTGAGCTGGTTACTGATGATTACTGATACCTGGCTTCTTGGTAAAAAAGAAAGAAGGAAAGAAAACCTCAGATGGTATATATGCAGGAATAGATGCCCAATAAATATTGAGTTGGCCAAACCTGTTTTACAATAAATAAAAAATCAGTTTTGAGCTAATCCTAATAATAAATAATAATAATAATAATAATAATAAATTGGAAAATAAAAAAGTAAAATATTTGCTATATCTTGTCATAGCTACACTTGCACAGGATTACATTTTGAGAAAAATAATTTGGTGTCGCTTGTGTTCAATAAAGGAAAAAGAGATACTTGCATTATTCCTTGACTGAACAACTATCATAACCACATCTTAAATATCTGTCAATAGTAAAGAAATAAAAAAGGAAACAAATTTTAAAAAATCAAGACCAAAAAAGGAGATAAGCAATGTGTCATAGACAAACTTGAAAAAAAGACAAAAAAACTCTTACACTCAATGTGATGTTGGGCTGTAAAGGTAAACAGTTGGGAAAATTATGAATATTTTCAAGTTACAATCACAGCTTTGACACCTCAAAATCAACAAATGTCACAAAGCTTTAAAAACTCTCTCTGCAAAGTGTCCATGTTGTATTAATTCTAAATAAGGCTGTTTATTGACCAGCAGGCATTTTCTGTGGTTACTACAAATATTTGATTTGAATACTTCATGATGTGTGAGCAACAGTTTAGGCAAAGCTATTCCTCTCGCTAGTGACTCTTTTTGTACTAAGCGGATATTTTCAGACAGAAAATAAATTAACAGCAAGCGCCATCTGCTGTTGTATCAATGAGGTGCATAAGGAGTTGTAGCGCTTCAAAAGAAGTCCATGCCAGAGAAAAATAGACCATTTATTTACGTATAGAAGTTACTTCCACAAACATGTACACATTCTGATTTAAAAGTCATGGAAATATGCAAGATAAATTTGTAATACTCTGATATTCATAATAGCCTGCCTCTAGACTTTTCAGATCAAAAAACAGATATACCTTTAACAGAGAGATTCTAAAACAATTTCGTCATTAGAATTGTTGTCTCTGTTACAGCTGCATTAGATCATTTTTATAAAAATACTACCAATATAAGAACATGTAATCCCTCAGCATTAGTGTAGGCAATCTCCTATTACTGTGAGTAACGAATAATTTCATTCAGGTCATAGCCTGTTACAGCGAAAGCATAGCCATCTCCATCACAGAACTTTGCACCACATATTTGTGTGTCTGTCACACACTCGTTGTGCAAATGAGCAACCTATGGGGAAGTAAACAATGACATATATTAGAAAACAAAAATCTCTTCTGAAATTCAGGACTTGCGGTGGCTTTGTTGTTTACCTCCACACTGTTGGTCTCTGGGGTTACTGTCAGGTGCCAGACCCTGACAAAAGAGTCCTCAGCAGCAGACAAAAGCTAAAGCACATTAACAGTGTGTTAAGGGTCTTTGCTAAGACAAATCAGTAAATGCTTAAAAGTGAAGAGCGAGGAAAGAAGTTTTTTTAATTCTATATCTTATGTAACTAACCAGTCCAGAAAAAGGAGCAATGTCCAGTGAGTAGATCCAGCGGGCATGAGCATTGATCTCTGCATGTAGAATTCCAGTTACTGCCTCAAAGAGTCTAATCTGGCCTGTTCCATAACCTGCTGCCACTGTGCCTTTCCACAGCTTAACAGATGAGCAGCTCATACTAGGAGAGGGATAGAGGATCGTTACAGAGGAACTTTACAAATATGAAGAGAGGAAATGAGAATATATTACAGTGAGGGGGTTACTTTGGGATGGAAAAAAGAGGAACACAGATAAGTACAGACAAAAACAATGCTCTGCATAAGAAACAGGAGGAATATGGCAGGTAAGAAATAAAAAGGAAATATGAGCTAAGCGATGGGCTGTCCTGCAGATGAACATTGAGCAGGACAAATCTTAACAGCCATTACAGGAAAGTTTTCTATGAACCCCATACAATAAAAGGTAAAGAGTGGTATTATTACTCTAGGGTACACTAATGGCTTACTCAAATCCAGTGATCTTGTTCAGAAGCTGAAATTCCTCTCCAGCTTTCCATATACATAGGTTACCACCATCATCTGCACTGACCAGATCAGCTATGCACTCCTGAGGGAAGAGTTACATCAGCTGACTCGGACGGGGTGGACATTTTTATGCAAAAATTGCACTTATTGATAGTTTATTTCGATCATAAGCGTCACATTATACACTGAATGCAGATTGCACAAACAAACAGCCAACCTGGCTGCCGGAGCACTCTGAGGCCATGTCAGTGATAGATTCCTTGTGTTCCTCCAGAACTTCTGACAGGGTAATATTACTGCCTTTACCAGGTACATCAAATATGAGAATCCCACAAGAGGACACCCCTGAAATTATAGTATTGGAAATTATTACATTTTAACTCAAGCCAGCTTTACAAGGATAACAAACCAATATTGGAAAAAAAGATTCAGGAATGAATTGAAGAATAGAAGCCACTGTACGAGTGGTATATCTCAGATCAGGTTCTTCATTTGGAGGGCACAGAAGCTATGTTTTATCAAAAAAAATCCAAGTAAGTGCTTTCCATATGCCAGAATTAGCTCAGTGTCCCCCAATTTTTATTCAAATGCCTATGTTTCTTCAAAATGAAGGTGAAATGTTTATTATAACTGTTTATTGTAGGCCATGTAATGTTTGACTTTTTATTTTTTAATGTTGCTGTTTTTGTTACTGTGCTGATCATTTCTTCTAAACATTTGTTAATCCTTCAAATTTTTATACATTTTTGTATTGAGTGTAAACATATCAAATGTGATATCTTTTGGCTTTTTAGAATTTGCGGTAGATTTTATGGAAAAAAAATGCAAAACATTTTTGGTAACATTTATTAATAAATAACATTTTACCAATTTATTTTTCTTAAATCACATTTAGGCAATAACTATCATCTTTTTTGGTTTGTTTGTTTTCATGATGTGGAACAGCCATGAATATCATGATTTTTTTCAGAATTAGAAAAAATCCAATTACTTTGCCACACAAAAAAATATTCAGTATGTCAGACATCAAACATTGTATTTGCAGTCTAAATGCGAAATCCTGTTGGTTTTCATCAGATATAACTTTTGTGAGAAACAGCCACGCTAATTACGTTTAAATCACCTGAATCCCAGATAGAGACAAACTTATGAATTATAATTATGTATTATGTATCATGACATAAAACAATCTCATTCAGGACTTTCCTAGGCTCTCCCTTTGGACACCGTGGCAAGCATTTAAAAATATTAGCATCTAATTAGTATTGTACTCACCCACACATATGTAATTCTCCCACACAGCTGCTATCCCACGTGCAAACTTGGCCTGAGCTGTCAACACAAGAAGGTTTAGTGAGACGTACACAACACTGAATGAATAACTGAACCAGCTATAGTCATGTTATCATTGTGAATTATTTGTGTTCCATAGATAAAACCCTGCACAACTATCAATTAGAGGGCCAGAAACATTATTCACAAGTTGAAAAAGCAAATACTGTAGATGCATACAGTAATATTTGTAATGGATTATCTACACTACTTTTATACATTATTATATAAATTCTGTATATTCATAGTCAATTAAATAACTAACATAGATATCATACATCTGTATATGTTTCATATCAGACATTTCTTTGTGCCCCTGGCTATTAGACTGTGCAACAGCAGTCTGGACAGCATACAACTCTAACCGTCCGGAGTTGCATCTGTACCACTAGTCACTACCTGCAACTGTCACTCATGTCACTTTACTCCCGTGCGTATATAGCAGTTTATATATTTTTATCCCTCTACTTTTTTGTCTATGTCGCTTTTAATGTGATTTTTATTTATTGTTGTTGTTTAATGTCTCGTGTTACCTATCCTCTGCCCTGTGCTGCTGCCACACATGAATTTCCCCGATTAATTTCCATGATTAATAAAATGTTATCTTATCTAATATCACATTGATATAGAATCTAATGATACTGCATCATACAAGAACATATCTGAGAATTTCATTAGCTAAACCAATAGTTATTTTGTTTTCTTTTTACCTGTAGGAGTTTCTGCAGTATCCAGTGCATGCCAATACACCATGATGGAACCATCAGATTCATACATCTAAAAAAAACAAGATGAGCAACACACAACTGCTGGTTTAATCCATCTTTTTTTACACTTACTGAGCAACACAATGTTGGTATTGCAAATCCACATGAAAAGAGACAGAAAAAAGTCCAGACACTTACCTGGATGCCTTTCTGAGAAGTCACCACCAGCAGGTCACGGTTTGGCAAAACACAAAAAGCAGCCTATTGCCAAAAAAAAAACACATACTACTTTACACCCTCCATAAGCAGCCAAGCTCGTGTGTGGCATGTTAGATGTTTAAAATTAAACCTTCAATATTTTTTAAGTACCAAATTGCAATTTGTTTTTGTTTTTTTTGCCTGTGTTGTAGATATTATTACTGTACGTAGTACAGTGCAGTACTTAATTCTGTACTACTACTTGGACTGCTACTTGGACAACAACTCATACAAAAATTATGGCCAACTTTGTTCTGTTGACAGGCATACTAAGTGATTTTGTTGCATCTAAAATTTAACTGAACAGAAGGACAATCATTTAAAGTTGAAAAGGCAACTAAAGTGGATACTAATTTGTTTAAACAGAAAATATTTGTCATTGCAAATCAGCAAAGCAAGGTATTAAAGGAATATATATATATTGTATAGCTACCATGTGATGAGGTGAGATACACTTTATGTAGCGGGATTTCCTGTACTTTCATCTAATTCCAGCTCATTAGATTCATCAATTTTATTGAGTTGAAAAAACGTATGTGCATGAAAATGTGAAGAAAATTGGACAGACATCATTTTGAAAGTTATATTGTTAAAACAGGAGTTTACCTAACCTGCATAATAAGCGATGGGCTCGTTGCCACATTGGGCTCCTTGGACTGCAGCTGGCGATGGGAGTAGTTGAGGCCGTCCCAGGACGCGCTGACAATGTTGACCACATTAGCATGGACTACCGTAAAGTAGGTGAGGCGGCGCGGGGCGATGCGCAGCACGCTTAGATTATTGTACAGTGCAGACGCACTGTTTTTGATCTGGATGTTTTTTTCTTTGTGATACATTGAGCAGTTTTCAGAGGTTGTAGATGAATTATGAACTCCTGCTTGGGTTTAATTACAAATGTCGTCAAATCGAATATCTTTCCCACACAGCATATGGTTATCATTCAATGTTAGCCACAAGCTATGTTAGCGAGGAGCCCTATGCGGTTACGAAGACAAATGATAACAAACAGAAAAGTGGCACCGTGGCTGTTGTAATACAAAACGCGCATGTATTCAATTGATAAGTATTAGACACGAAAAAACTGACTCTGACAATATCACTGTTATTACCATGGACGAAGCTCCTGGCCGGAATTAGCGACAGGATTGCCTCGCGTCCGCCGCAGCCATAGAGACAACGCTACCGCTAAAGCGACGTACTACGTCGTTCATGCGTACTTGGTTGCCGAGCAACCGATGTCCACATGAGCCAGGGGATGCAGAGAACCGCACTTAATTTTTTACTCGCTTCTGTCCGACAATTTTAGGTAAGAGTTTTGTTTTGTTTTTATTGTTAAGTTATACAAAACGGATACACCTGTAATTATGTTATTAGTTGAATTGGTTATTTTAAAGTTAGAGAACGCGTGTGTTGCTTGGCCTTACATGAAACGTAAAGCATACTAATGTTACGCTGGAATGGTATCATGTCACAGATTCTCTTCCCTTTTTATTGAAAATTGATTTAAGGAAGTCTTGTAAAACACGCGTTCTCTTTCTCGTTAGTCGCTGCACAAAACGTACATGCTGTCAGTTTGAACGTATCCAACAGAGTGTGCTAATGTTTACATCATGCCTTGTTTGTCTTTATTCTTTTAATGTTTTCCATCTGAATATAATGTCTCTCATTCTTGTGGGATTATATATCTTATTTTACAATAAGGCAAGATGTCCCGATCTGCAGCGAGGTTCCAAGCTGACAAAGGAGGGCGAAGGCCCTCCATACACGTAACAACACCCAGAGGAAACACGCCTCAAGACTATGACACAAACGATTCAGATATAATTCCTGGTCATTTAACTCTGTTCCAATGGACAGACATGTTGAGACAGGAGGAAGTAGAAGGGGTGGTGGGTCAGATTATGGAGGACCTGATGGATCGCATCATGAATATCTGCCTTGACATTTTCAATAAAAAACAGGTAAATTGTAAGTCAAAACCTGAATATAATTTCCCTTCAGTGTATGTAATATTACTGATATACAATTGCGATTGATTTTTAATTGTCTTTCTCTTTTGAGGTAATTTATTTTACTACATCCTGGGCCAAAAGACACCTTGTGAGGATTGTGGAGCAGCATTTCCTGTGCAAAGATGAGGTTACATATCCAGAGGAAGCATTTAAAACAGAAGACTCAGAGCCAATGCCAGCAAATCCAGATGTGTGGGCTCAGGGGTGTTTTAGTGTTGTACATGCTAACCTGTCTCCTGGACCTTTTGCACCACAGGTGCTGTTTAATTATCTGTTTGCATTTATCAGATTATCAATATATTGTATGTTCATATATCTGCATTTGCTTTTAACAGGAGGCTGAAAAGGACATGGTGCACGACCAAACACAGACAAGAGTCAACCGGAAATGCAATGTTAAGGCAAGCAAAAATATCTCTCAAAAGCAAACTGAAATCGAAACAAGTCTCGGAAGACCCCTCTGTCATCCCACCCCACCAAACACGAGTCGTAAGAAAATTAAACAGGATGTTCCTCTGAAGCTAATAACAGAAAAAAAATTGCCACCTTCTTTGTGTTTGGAGGAGAAAACACAAAAACAGAGTGTGAAGAGAACCCGTTCTGTTTCTGGCCATAAAACCGAAATTTCTAACGTACCAAAGGACAATCATTTCTTGCCAAAACTTGATTCCACCCTCTTGCCTAAAAACTGGGTCATTCCCCACTTTGAGATTTTAAACGACAGTTACGCAAAAGTTATGTTGAAGAAACCAAGTGGAACCCAACCCAAACAGCAAACAGAGGGGGCAGTGATTTCATTAACTTCATTGCAGCCGTTATCCAGCTATAGGGATCAAATGAGAAATGAGGCAGATTTTTGGCTGAGGAGATCATTCCCATCCAAATACAGAAGCTGGGATACAACATCTTCTTCTGCAAGTTCAACCCAAGGAATTTCTCACCTGGATTATCAAGCCATGGAAAGGAATACACTCAAATTTAAACCCCATGCTCAGTCTACCAAACTGAAGCCCATAAAAAGTGAGGGAGCTGTGCCAACATTTTCTGTGGATCGGCTCCTAACAGCTCCTCAGCCACCAGCCACCCCATTATTTCAGTTATAATACCAATTACTGATTATAGAGACTATGCCTGGCAGCAGGAAAGTCCCTGGTTTCGTTCTCTCTATGTTGGGTTTGCGGGTTCCCCCCTGGTCCGCAGTAGGTTTCCTCCAAATTTCTAATCTCCAATCACAGCCAAAAAATGTGCAATAGTATTATTTGATACCCTAAATAGTACAGACATTTGAATGAGAGTGAATAGTTTTATGTCTCTATATGTGGCTCTGTGATCAGCTGGTGACTGGTAATTAATGAATAATTAAAGTACTTGTTCTCATGTACATCTAAACATATATAACAGTCAGAAATTGTCCAAAACTGCAGCATGGATGTCACAACTTTTACAAAAAATAGAGAATATCAAAAGTAAATTTCTGTTTTATTTATTATTATTTCTCCGTAGATTTAAATCAAATTTTGTTTTCTATTTGAAATTATTAAAGGCCCTGTGCATTCAAAACAAGTTTCCTCTTATTCCTAAGTCACATCTTTGAGGTTAATTGTGCAGAGGATTTTCTGCAGACCTTTGACACTGAAAGTCTCCTTTCCAGTATAATGATTGTATAGTTTGAGAGTCAAAACTACGACAACATCTGTGACATCACATTTCATTTGGAAGCTTATAGTCTGGAATATACTCAGTACTGAAGAAGCCACTTGGATAAGGGATGAAGAAATCCAAGTCCACTTGTCATGACAAGAACATTTTGATAAGAATATACTCTGGAATATTGAGTAATTGCAGAGAAACTTTATTGATGTAGGAGGCATCTTGTAACCCTCAGTTGTACTTGTGGAATCACAAATATTAGCATATGATGAAATAATAGATGGAATAATAATGAATAATAATAAATAATGATAATAATAAATAATACAGGGATTTTTTTTTTTGCAATGGTATTTCAAAGATTTTTGTGGACATTTATAACATGGATATGTTGTACATTATTCATGAGATAAGCAGTTTTAGCATTTAAAAAAATCACCCACCCTTCCTTTGCTTCTTCCATCTGTTTTAACAATTCATTCACTTAGTGAATGGTCTCATAATAATGGTCTCATATTAGATTGTATTCCAGCAATCTAGTATAAAGGATGATTTCTGCCCTTTCCCCCTGTGATATGTGAATGTCCAAACCAGTTTGTACTCATACTCAAATAAAACCCAGCTTTCAACCTGGCCTATGAATATTTATAACATTTGATAGATTTCAGGTCTGAATTTCTATCCATCCATCTTCCGCCGCTTAACCCGAGGTTGCGTCACTGGGACAGCAGCTGGAGCAGACTTCCCTCTCCCCAGCCACATGGTCCAGCTCTTCTGGCGGGATCCCAGGGCGTTCCCAGGCCAGCCTAAAGACGTAGTCTTTCCAGCGTGTCCTGGGTCTTCCCCGTGATCTCCCAAATGGAGATGCCCGGACTACTTCCCTCAGGAGGCATCCAGGAGGCATCCGGACCAGATACCCGAGCCAACTCATCTGACTTCTCTCTATGCAGAGCTGCAGCCCCTCTGAGCCCCTCCTGGATGGCCAAACTTTACACCATTTCTCTGAGGGAGAGTCCGACCACCCAGGCAGACCCTCTGCCAGGGTTTGGATTGGGACAGTGAGAGCTGTGATCCCCTAACTGGGAGAGTGGCTCCAGCAAATACCATGAAAAACATCAGATAAGTTTGTCCATGAGAGTTACAGCACAGAACCTTGAAACTCAAATTAACCCTCATATTATGTTAAGGGTCAATTTGACCCATTGGGTCAATGGGTGAAATGGGTCAAATTGACCCTTAACATAATAAGAGGGTTAAGGAAGACACTGTAGCCACAAGGGATTCCTGCTGAATAAATGTCTAATGAAGGGCTTGTGGTCATACAAAATCAAATGCCGGTTTAAGGATAGGGGAGCATAGGTTTGCACTTTATTGATCTCTTGGGAGACTCCCTCAAGGAAATTGTGGTTGCAACAGCATAACAGTACAGTTGAGATCAACTATAAAAATGTTAAAAAAAATATATAAAAGATAGAGGGAAAGATAAATATTGAGACAGGAAAGCTACATTTACAAATAGAAAACTGTGAGTTAGTGCATATGTATATTGTCTAATGCAGCCTCAGGGGGGCACAAACCTGTATCTCTCTGAGCCAGTCCCAAGCCCGGATAAATGCAGAGGGTTGCGTCAGGAAGGGCATCCGGCGTAAAATTTGTGCCCAAACCAAATATGCGAATCAAATCTAAGAAGGCATTGAAGAGGATGAAGAGTGGAAAGTTAGTTAGTCCTGATGATATACCCGTGGAGGAATGGAAGTGTCTAAGAGAGTTTCAGGTTAGATTATTCAAAAGGATCTTAGAGAGTGAGAAGATGCCTAAGGAATGGAAAAGAGCGATGGTGAGTATATTGTGCTCTACTCCACATGAATACGCGTGAAAGAGAGAACGCACAACTGAAAACTCCTGATCCATAAGCGGCGCTATAGCACCAAACCCGCACAATTCGTCTGACTGCTCAACCTATCTTGATGAAAATTACAGAACCAACTAACCAATCATCACTCACGCTCACTTCCTACTGACCGATCAGAAACATTTTTTGCTAGCATGCTTAACTAACCCTGTGTCCATGTGGAAACGAGGTTGTGCTAAATGTTCTCATTTTATTTGATATATCAAATTTAAGGGTCACTTTAATTTAGGAAATGAAAACGAAAAAAAAGATTACAGAAGCAGAGGTAAGAACGGTGGTATCAAATGCTGCGTTGCCTGTCGGTTTTGATATTTAGTAAGCTTTTATCCAGCGGAGAATATCTGTGGGACACGTTCTTCCAACCGTCAAATGATAATTTGGAGCAAATCACAAGAGTTCATATTCCCCGCCGAATTACCCCGTCGTTGATATTTTGTTTTGAATATTAATATGCAGATGATACCGGACGCATCCCAAGATGAAGAGCGTAATGCTGCCTCCAAAATCGAAAAAAGGACCAGACCAGAAGAAACTGCTCAGGACGAGGCTTTTTTTCATCCGGTTAAGATGTCCCGAAGTGATCTCTACAGACCTCCTACTGCCGAAGAACTCAACCAGCTCAAGGAAGCCGAGAGCTTGTTTCATTGCAGCCTCCTCAAAATGCAGGTAAGACTTTGTTAGGCTGGCTACACGAGCATGACAGAGGAGACCGAGCAGAAAAGTAAACTGTATGTTGACAAGTCACTCTGTCACCAACATCAGATGGAAGAGCTGCTGAAAGAAGTGGCCTTGAATGAACGTACTAAAAAGCAGATAGAATCGTTCATTCAAACAGTCACCAAGCTGCTCCAGAGTGTCCCGAAGACCCTGGAGGTTGAGGTATGTAGTCCTTGATGGTGAATGACTCAACTCTTTCCTATTTTGATCTCCGTTGAGTCACAAATAAAAAACTAATTTTGAAGTCTACCCTTTCATTGCACAGGTAAAGGACCTGTCTCGGATGTCTGCAGGAATAAAGATCCCAATTCTCCTAGTACCTGAAACCCAAAAAGGCAAGTTTCACATGGCGCCTCCTGCATCTATCGATCTGATTGGGAGCTTTCCTCTTGGTACCTGCACCAAACCGTCCATCAAGATTGACCTGGCTGTCACTATTCCAGCTGTAAGTTCAGTTTTTTTTTTTTGTCTCAAAAGCAGAGCCTAGTAGTATATTAGGAGATTAAAAAGAATAATATAACAACAGTTGTTAAAAATGTAGATTTCTGTGTGCTTGATTTTAACTTGAAAATATCAACACAAATCCTTGTCAGTTTTGTCTGTTATTACTTAAATGATGCCAAATTGGTTAAGAGCTTTGTGTCCTTTGTTTTTACATCTTCCTTTTTTTGGTCTAGTTTGATTTTAGTATATTCAAGAGCAACAATAATAGCACTTAAAAACAGGGCAACATGAAGACCGGGCTTGATTTTGTGTGTGTGTGTGTGTGCGTGCGCGATCAAATCCATTACATAGAATTTCTTTCCCAAGATACTGTCCACATCAACAAGTTTGTCTGACAAACAGGATTGTGGCAAATTTCTCTAGCATTACATAGCACGCTTTCTTCGTGGTAAGTTCTGCAGATATTACCGTAAATCAGATAAAATGTCTCAAAAAGGGAAAAAGCAAATATACAAAATAAACGACTGCCAAGTGGTTAATTTAAAAAAAAAAAGTTGTTTCTAAACTTTAAAAAAGTTCTATCTACCTATTGACAAAATAAACC
Source organism: Fistularia commersonii (assembly GCF_037954325.1). Lineage (NCBI taxonomy): Eukaryota > Metazoa > Chordata > Actinopteri > Syngnathiformes > Fistulariidae > Fistularia > Fistularia commersonii. Next base: position 8,939,345 of record NC_141309.1, read on the forward strand.
AAATTACCAAATGAACACAACCCATAGCATTACTTCAGTGTGATAATCCTGACAATTCCACAACAGCTCCATTTGTCTTTCCCCTTTTTTTAGGATATACTTCACCCCAAAGACTTCTTGAACCAGAGGTATCCTCGAAAAAGAGCTCTTTATCTGGCAGGTCTGGCTCAACATCTGGCAGCATCTTCTGACATTGGGGCCATGTCCTATTCTTGTTTGCATGGGAATCGTCTACGCCCAGTTCTCCAGCTGAGCCCCCCAGGTCTGCAACTTTGTTCATGCTATACAAAAGCATCAACAGCGTAATAATTGGTATTGATTTTAAATATAGACCTTGCACATCACCTAGGTAAAGATTCTTCCAACTTCAAAGTGCAAGTTCATGCCTGTCCACCCCCTGGATATTTCAAGCCTGGCAGATTTCACCCTGAGAGAAACAACATCAGGACACAATGGTACACAGGGTTGCAGAATCCAGTGCCTGGTAAAATAGCTAATTTGCATTGCTTATTACTGTTGTTAAATTCTTCAACCTCAGCACCTTTATTGATCATGTTTTCTTCAACCTCAGCACCTTTATTGATCATGTTTTTCTTCACTGATTTGTAACAGAGGGCAGTGAACCTCCAACTCCACACTACAATACCTCTCTCCTTGGAGATCTTCTGCCGAGGGCCCATCATCAGTTCCTGTCTGCGATCAGCTCTCAGTGCCCAGCTTTTGCAGACGGGGTGGCTCTGTTTAAAGTCTGGCTCCGACAGCGAGAGCTTGGTCAGGTAGGACACACTAATGGGTTTGGGCTGTTCAGGTTTTTGCAATCTATATTAAGTCCTTTCTCAGATTTATCTCACAAGACTTCTGCTGTCTTTCAATTTAGGGCACTGGATGTTTTAATGGCTTTATGGCTTCAATGCTTCTGGCATTTCTGCTGACCAGTCACAGAATCAGTAACACGATGACAGCCTACCAGTTGCTTCGAAACACCTTGAACTTTCTGTGTAAGCAAATAATATCCTCCAAAACAATATTTTAAAAAGGGGTTATACACAAATATCATAATATATAAAATGTTGAGGGAGTGTATTTGGCTTTCTTGCAACTTGACATACACCTTTGATTCAATCTAACAGCATCTACAGACCTAACCGTGAACGGAATAACCCTTGCCAGAGAACCTGACTCAACAGCTGTATGTAATTTTGCTCAAATTTAAAAGCATAATGCTCAAGATACAGTTCACCAGTTCACGCCTTTTTCTGTCATCTTACAGCCTTCGCTTGCAGAATTTCACAATGTTTTTCAAGTGGTATTTGTTGACCCTTCTGGACACCTAAATATATGTTCAGACATGACTGCTTTTACCTACAAACAGGTACATACTGGAAAACCGTCACCTCTTTCTGCAGTTTTATAAGGTGGGATTTTACTACAGGATCTTACCTTCTGAATTGCTTTTGCAGCTGCAGCATGAAGCATCTGTGTCAATGCAATTCTGGGATGACCCTACAGTGGATGGGTTCCACAGCCTCCTTATGACCCCAAAACCTATGATAAGGACAAGTGACCACTTTTTCCAGTAGGTTTCTTTTTAACATCTAATGCAACAGACAAATCCATCAGTCTATTCACTACATATGCAGCACTTATACCAACTTGCATATCCTGTACTTGCCATGCAAGTAGCTGCAATGTAATGACTTCTAACAATTCAATCTTTCTTTCAATGCTCCCACACTCAGACTATGCGAGCTTGCAAAGCTTCAGTCCACCTGTAAGAAACTGAATCTCCTCAGTGAGCTGATGGATCACAGTGGAGATTATGTCCACACAGTACTTCCCTTTATTCTGTTACTGCTTCAGCGTGGCCTGGGCCAAAGGATCAGTCTTCTCACACATTCCCTTTCTCAAGACACTGAGGTGGGTAAAATATCCATTCAAAAACTGTATACCTCTTATTATCTGCTCACTGATGTTTCAATGCAGTCCTCACTGACCAATTTTTGATGGACACATTTGTTTTTGGACATATTTCAAAAACACTGAGCAAAAAAGCTCTTTACAGACTTCTGTTGTTTAATTATATCCCATTTTACCTGCAGCCAATCACATCCAACTAACTCTTCAGATGGGTCAGAATGTTTAACTTTTTTCTGTCAGATCTTAACTGAGTTCCCTTCCTTTCAAATTGTTCCCATGATGTGCGGTTATCTTTTATTATGTTTTGCGAAGCAGTTCCGCAACATAATGTCTTTGTCTATGCATAAGGACATTCAGTGATGCAAAAAAAAAAACAAACATCTATAATTACTTACTGTAAACATAGTAAGGTAATGGGAGAGCCATTGACCAGAGTTTAGGGATGGAAAGTAAAAGAAAACTAAAACTTAACTGAAAATCTTAAACACAACATTGTCTGAAGTTCTATTTATAACTTATAATTATAACTGTCCAAGGTCTATGTCAGGTGATGAGGAAGGGCACATGCACAGAGGAGATTTGGCTTCTCAAATACCATAATGCAATATCTGTAACGAGCAAGCCTTACAAACATCTTTTTCCAAGATTATAACCCACAGAGCTGACATAGGCAGACAAGGAGTCTGGTGCTGACTCCAACTAACACAATTATTAAAACTGTAGACTCCAACTAACACAATAATTAACTGTGATGTTTAAGTGGCCAATGCTCCCCAAATTGATTTGGTGTATCGCAAGTATATATATATATATATATATATATATATATATATATATATTTTTTTTTTTTTTTTTTTTTTTTTTTTCTTATGACAGTGGTCCCTTGACAGTGATGTCCCAAAGCATAAGGCCCAAAATCCACTCTCCTTTGGTTTGCTGTTGAGGCCAGAGCTTGCAGCCTCTGCCCTGGAAAGAGGGCCACCTGCAGATAGCCCTGAGGTAATATTACCTGTCTACTCTGCCATACAAGGTTTATTTTACTCAGTAAGTGTACATGTGCATGTTCCACAAAACACAAAAATAAGTATATTCAATACACAAATATACTTCAGTTCATCAAATCTGATTTTAATATGTTATCGAAAAATGCATGCCTCTTGGTTAAGCTTTTTTGAGCATGCAAATAAGAACGTAACATGTCCACCCTTAGGCAGCAGAGTTTCGTCAGCTGTGGGGTCCACGCTCTGAGCTGCGTCGCTTCCAGGATGGTGCGATCACTGAGGCTGTCCTGTGGGATGGAGAGAGTGTGTTCCAAAAACGCCAAATACCCCAACAGATCATTACATACCTCCTACAACTGTACGTATAGAATCTCTTTATATCATAAAGATAAAACAGGATTAAATTATTTTTCTCAAATAATCAGTATTCTCCAAACAGCAATTCCATTTTATGGCCAAGTGACTTCTGTACTCAGCTTGAAATCACAAATGTGTTACATCATCCACTTTTGATAAAAGTTGTATCTGAATAAGCCTGGAAGTAATTGGGTAGATATTTGAAATAGACACCTCAGGAGTACGTGATATAGTTCTTGTTGCCCATTTATAAGTTGCCAGCACTGGGGAAAAAGTCTAAATTATTTGCCTTTAGTAGTCTTGGAAATTGAGATTCTGGGCCTCTTGTCTAGTTGTGATTGTTGCATCCAATAGCATAAGTGAGTGTCATAATTGCCAACCATTGCTCATGAAGCATTTCAAACATTTAGTTTTGTTTGACTGGATTAGTTTTGTTTTGTTTAACTGGATTCCCAATTGCCCCTGGGGGATAAATAGTTTTTTTTTTTCTGATCTGATCTTGTTAGTGCCGTGGCAAGCACATCTGAATTGCTCCTACAACATACCCAGCACCTTGTGATTTAAATGTTTGACCATTTTCCACACAGCAGCAATGATACAAAGGTCATCACCCAGCCCATCATGAACAGCCATCTACAAAATTCTTGCAAAACAAATGGCATAATCCTGGGTGGTGTTCAGGCATGCATGACCTTCTGATATGTTCTGAGTGCTGGACACATTCCTTCACTTTCCCAGCAATACCCCGCAGTTGAATGATGTGGTGCAGCCTTGCTGTTTGATGATAGCTTGAGCATCTGCAGCACAGCAGATTTATCCTGCCAGTCCTCTATTAAATTTTCTTTTCCATTCGACTGCTCCCTTCTGGGGTCACCACGTTGAATCCACCTCCTCTATCTAACCCTATTCTCTCTATCCTCTATGCTCACACCAACTAATGTCATGTCCTCTGTCACAACATTCATAAATCTTGTGTTTGTTCTTCTTCTAGGCCTCCTGCCTAGTTCTAGCCTCAGCATTCTTCTTCCAATATATTCACTAACACTCCTCTGTACATGACCAAACCATGTCTGTCTAGCCTCTCTGACCTTATCTGCAAAACATCTAACACGTAGTGCTGGTGGACTCATTCTTAATCTTACCCAATCCTCGTCACTCCCGGAGGGCCTCAACATCTTCATCTCTGCAACCTCAAACTCTGATTCCTGTCTTTTCATCAATGCCAGTGTCTCTAAATCATAAAACAATGCTGGGCTTGCCACTGCTCTGTATACCTTTTCCGTTCTCCGGTTCCAACCTGGTTGAACATGTTTCTTCTCCTCTTTTCCACATTCTTCATTGCTTCATTCCTTCATTCTTCTCCTTTAAAAGGCATACCTCCACCTTTCTAGATTTTCCTTCCCCTCCTGCCCACTCTCACTAGAGATCACAATGACATCTATCAAACGTCATGGTCCAATCAAGATTCCTGTGCAACCACACCTGTCCATTACCACAGCAAACAAGTGGCTCCGAGCTAACCCCTGATGTAGTACCACCTCCAACTGTCTCACAGCTTGCATACATGTCCTGCACAAGTCTTGACATACTTCCCTGTCACCCCAGACTTCCTCATACAGTACCATAGCTTCTCTTGGTACCCTGGTGTTTGATTTTTCTAGGTCTACAAATGCATAATGCAGCTCCCTGACTTCCTCTGTACTTCTCTATCAGCATTTTTAAAGAAAATGCTACCTCTGTAGCACTCAAAAGGAAAATTCAACGTCCCTTTTGAAATGGTAGAGCTGTCCAGAAATTACCTTTTCCACTGAACTCATCCGTGTCATAATCTCTGCCTTGTCCTCAATATGGTGCACTATATCGCCACTAGGTGGCATTTTAGAGTTATTCAGTGTATGCAAGGAACTGACGAAATTCCACCCCCACCCTTAGTTACCCAGTGATAGGCAACGGTCCTTCTCCATCGTTCTAGTAATACGTCCAGTCACCACTTAGTGCGCCAGGTCTGGCAGCCCAGTGCTGTCGCGAGGCGCACAGTGCGGATGCTTGACGCAGTGCGGTAGCTTCACGATACCTCCTGCAGTGAACCTGGTCGTCCAATTTGAACAGCGTGTCCCAAACAAAGTAGCGCTAAAAGTGCTTTCCTTCCCCCCCCCCCGAAGTCAGAGGGGCTGGTATTCGTCTCGGGCGACGTTACAGCAACTGGCACGATGTTGGAACTACGATACTGTTATTCACTGTACATCAAATTTTACACACAGCTGTCCTCGTCAAGCGGTGCTTCGTCTCCCAGTCCCCCGCGTTTGCTGATACGCTAGCAAAGATTTTTCACGCCGACTGTGCTAAATATGTTTGTGAAGGAACTTAAAAAGCCAACCCGTGCCGGCTTCATTCCTGGTAAAAATGCACTACTGGCTTTTCAAAGATAGGTATTTCAAATTTTGAATATGTCCCCCCCAACAGGCACGCAGGTATCCCCGAATCCTGTGTGCGATATGTGGGGACGATGGTGGATGATGTCATCAAAATGGGAAAAAAGGTGTGTTTGATTGTTCTTATTAATTTGTTGTTTTGTGTTGGTCGATGTCTTTAAAAAAAAAAGGCAATTCATTTTCTTAAGCGTTTTAAAAAAACATTTATAAAACGCTCTCAGGGTTAACTGATAAAGATATAGGTGTTGGTGTTTATTTATTGCTGAAACAATGACTCAGATTAAGCTAACACATACCTGTTTTAACCAAACTGTTTAGTTGAGGGGCACTGGAGAGGAGCAGAGTTTACAGGTGGTCCAGTCCTACGATGACCTGAGCAGAAAACTTTGGGCACTGGAGGGTCTTCCTCTTTCCATCACATCAGTGCAAGGAGCCCACCCTGCGCTCTGCTACACTCAGGTAGACTCCCTAGTTATAAACTATGGTAAGAGTAGGTGTACGTTCTGCTAAACTTTGATTCTAGGTTCTATTATTTAGTGCTGAAAATGTTGTGAATTGAGGTGATAATTTCAGTTTTACAGAACTGTGGACTATGTTCGGCAGGTTTTCCCCCCACAGCAGCTGACGTTCGACTACTCCTTCTTTGACAAAGACAAGCAGTCCCGTTCACTAGTGCCAAAGGAGGATAAACCCTGCCCTGCTTACATCAATCCTATCACAGGTTTGTTGCCAATGTGCAGCTTTTTGAAAGGCTATATTATTTTGAAAAGAAGTTCGAAAATGTAATTGAAAGGGCACAGTCTTGATCAGAAATGCCACACTAACTGTTGAATCATTTTCTTACATAAAATAGAAACAACATGTTTTTTTTTTTTTTAGATTCCAAAAATAAAAAGTCCTGTCTATTTTGCCAAAGAATACAGAGGGAGAAGAGAGAAGCTTATAATTTAAAATACAAATAGTCTTCCAGAAAAGAAACAATGTAGTCCATATTCGACCAGCCATCTTTGCCTTTGTTTAGACATTGAGCTGTCTGCTTTTACTTTTCTAAGCAGAATTACCTAAATTTCACTTGAATGTCCTATAGTAGTTAATAAAGTGTATTTATGAAGAAACTGTCTAATTTCTTGCAGTTATCTGTCACATGGAGGGGAGTGGGCAGTGGCCTACTGACCTTCTTGCCATCTGTCACATTCGTGCTGCCTTCCATATTCGCCTTGGAGAGTTGCTTAACAAACATCATAATTATATAAGCAGGCCTAGTCCCACCCACCTAGATGTCTGGAAGGTATATTTAACTATACACATTGACACACGACTGTTATTTTTACTGTGTTATGGGTGCCATAAAACATTTTTTTTCTTGTATGTTGGTATTCAAATTATTCATTTTATTTTACTTAATGTCCTAGGATGGGTTCTTATTTCGTATCCAAGTGGCCTACCATCGCGAACCCCAAATACTGAGGGAGAGTGTCAACAATGAGGGGCTACTTGTTGTAAGGGACAACGAGGAGGCTCAGACCCTAGAGATGGCAACCATACACAAGCCTCTGCTTACAAGCACGCTGCATGGGTAAAAACACAAAGACTTTGTGTTTGAAGCATTTCTCTCTGTCTTTTTAGACATATACTGACAAAGTAAATACCAGGGAAATTTAATTTATTTGTCAACATTTCAGTTTTTTTTTTTTTTTTGTTTGTTTTGTTTTTTTGTACTTCCCTCTATATTTTTCGTTTCAGCATTTTATTTAATTATTTTCAGGCTCCAGCAGCAGTACTCATGTTTTGGGGCTGTTTGTCGCTTGGCCAAACGTTGGCTGGGCGCTCAGCTCTTTAGTGAAGAAATCACAGAGGACACAGCTGACCTCCTTGTGGCATCAATCTTCCTGCAGCCTGCACCTTTCACTCCTCCTGGGTAAATTCTGCCTTCAATTTATAGTAGCTTACCAATTCCATGAGTCCTATTTGAGTTTCTGTTTAACCCCTCTCGTGTTCTTCAGAAGATAATGTTAATACTTTTTTTTTTTTTTTTGGTCTTCCTCAGTTCTCCTCAGGTGGGCTTCCTTCGGTTCCTTCATCTGCTTTCCTTCTTTGACTGGAGGAACAACCCGCTGATTGTCAACTTCAACAACCAGCTCACAGGCAAGCCCTCTCTCACACACACATTCCTTTTCCTCCCTGTGTCCCACAAACAAATCCCCCATGACCTCTTTCTATTTACACACCTGACATACTTTAACATCCTGCTCGTTGAATTTCTGTTTTCAATCCCAAGTCTGATTGTTATTCTCCTCTTGTCACGTGTAGCTGCCGACTACACAGAGATCAAGAATGACTTCATGGCCTCTAGAGAGTCTCTGCCTGTCATGTTTATAGCTACGCCTAAGGACAAAAAACGATCTATCTGGACCAAGCGAGCCCCAAGTGTACAGGTCAGTGGTTAAGTGACTTAATAGTATTCAAAATGTTTGCACATTAGTTTGTTACAAAAAACAAAATGAAATTCATTCAAATAACATGGAAAAAATATCTTATACATATATAAAAGTTTTACAGCTTCACACTTCTCAATTGTTACACTAACAGTCATAAACAGCGATGTAGAAAAGAGTTGCATGTCCTTGGCAGTGAGCAGTCACACAGTTTACCAATCCTGGAGCCTTTCCTAAGTGCACATTGATCGCCTGGATCACACTGAAAACATAAAGTTTTGATTAATAATACAATTTATATACTGATATTTGTAAATGGAGATGCTTCCAAATGGACTGGGTTGCTTCACCACATACCAAAGGCAGATGACCGTGCTTTTTTCTCAGTGCTGAAAATTGATTTTTCTGGAGCCTCTCCAAAACCTCGTGCAAATCATTGATCTGGAAATTTAAGATATTTCTTTTTAACTTTAATAAACATTAATGTGCAATGACCGTATCAAACCACATGAAAGAATTTTACCTTACAAAAATATTTACTTGTATAATTACATCTACATCATTGCATGCAGCTCACCAATTGTTTTTCGTTGCTGTCCTCTGCCGCACTGAAATATCGTAAGTATTTAGACTGGTATTCCTCGGTGTGGACGTAACCATAGCAGTAGAGGCCTCCAGTGGCAAACATAAGTGTAAAGAAAAAGTACACACACCAGCTTCCCATGGTGCCTCGCTGACCCAGATTAGCTTCCTGTACTCCACCTCACTCCCCCCAAGTAGCCCGGTGTTAACAACACCAAGTCTCCCAGCATCCTCCTTTTATAACATTGGCAGAGGGCAGGATCTAATGCTCTGTGACGTCCTGATAGGGACGTCATCACGGGCTTGATCAATATCGCCAAATAGATTTCAGAATAAATTCCATTTTGCCTCATCATTATATTGATCAAATACCAATTGATTTTTATTTTCCCATGCCAGCCTCCGATCTGTAAATAACAACCAAATTTGAATGATCATTGTTTACTTTTTGCATTGACCTCAACATGACTGTATGACAGCTCAGGAGTAGACTGTGATAGGATGTTTCATATGAGCAATGAGCAATTTAATATTCTAAGACGATCATTAGACAAACACAGTGCTTTCTACCAAGAAAACCTCTAAAGTTGATGATTCTCTCAGCAGCCCGTGCATCATTGTGGCAAATTTCTCACTATGCAGTCCTTGTTTACAAATGAGGGAAGAACATCAGTCAGCTCTTGAAACCAAATAATTCTCCATCCTTTTCAGTAATTTATTTCACTCAAATAGTTATTTCACTAAAGCTGGCTATTTTTAAAAGCGTATCAAAACAAAACTATTTTCTATCTGTGTAACAGTGAAAAAACAAATGATATGCAGGCCTAACTAATCGTAAAATATGACTGAAGCGACACTAAATGTATGCTTGAATTGGCTTTGTATAATTTCAAGAAAAACACTGCTATCATGTTTTCTATTCTAGGGTTTTTTGTTAGTTAGTTCGTTTTTTTGAGTAGGATTAAAGCCTATAGTTGTAACCTCCATACACTGCCGTACAATAATAAATTACAGGGAGGATTCAAAAAGTAATTTACAAAATACATTATAAGTTTTCAGTTTGGTACAGAACTCAAATCAAGCCACTACAATTCGCGATAATTGAAAATTGAGTCATCTTGAAAGTTTTCGTTCATCTGTAATCTTAAAGGAAAGAAAAGAAGTTTGTGAATCATTGATGGACTTAAAATATACTATATGGCCAAAAGTATTTGCTCAACCTTCCAGATAATTGGGATCAGGTGTTCCAATCACTTTCATGGCCTCAGGTGTATAAAATCAAGCACCTAGGCATGCAGACTGTTTTTACAAACATTTGTGAAGGAATTGGATGCTCTCAGGAGCTCAGTGAATCCCAGCATGGAACTGTGATAGGATGCCACCTGTGTAACAATTCCAGTCGTGAAATGTCCTCGCTCCTAAATATTCTACAGTCAACTGTCAGCTGTCTTATAAGAACATGGAAGTGTTTTGGAACGACAGCAACTCAGCCACGAAGTGGTAGGCTGGAGTGTGGTCAGCAAAAGCTGAGGTGCATAGTGCACAGAGGTCGCCAGCTTTCTGCAGAGTCCATCACTACAGACCTCCAAACTTCATGTGGCCTTCAGATTAGCTCGAGAACAGAACTAATCTATGAAGGTCTTTGCTAATCGCAGAGAGCTTCATAGAATGAGTTTCTATAGCTGAGCAGCTGCATCCAAGCCACACATCTCTAAGTGCAATGCAAAGTTTCGGATGAAATGGTGTCAATTGAAGCACGCCGCTACAGGACAGTGGAGATGCATTCTCTCGAGTGACGAATCACGCTTCTCCATCTGGCAATCTGATGGCCAGTTCTGGGTGTGGCAGTTGCTAAGAGAACGGTACTTGTCTGACTGCATTGTGTGAGTGTGAAGTTTGTGGAGGGGGGATTATGGTGTGAGGTTGTTTTTCAGAAGCTGGGCCTGGCCCCTTAGTTCCAGTGAAAGGAACTCTGAAAGCTTCAGCATACCAACACATCTTGGACAATTCCATGCTCCCAATTTTGTGGGAACAGTTTGGAGCTGGCCCCTTCCTTTTCTAACATGACTGCACCAGTGCACAAAGCAAGGTCCATAAGACATGGATGACAGTCTGGTGTGGATGAACTTGACTGACCTGCACAGAGTCCTGACCTCAACCCGATAGAACACCTTTAGAAGGAACTAGAGCGGAGACTGAGAGGCGGGCCCTCTTGTCCAACATCAGTGTGTGACCTCACAAATGCGGTTCTGGAAGAATGGTAAAAAATTCCGATCAATGCACTCCAGAACCTTGTGGTCACCCTTCCAAGAAGAATTAAAGCTGTTATCGCTACAAAGGGATGGATTAGGAATGGGATGTCACTTAAGTTTACATGCAAGTCAAGGCAGGTGAGCGAATACTTTTGGATACACTATATGGCCAAAAGTATTGCCTGTCTGCAAAAGAACTTTCTGCTCTTTAATTTTGTAAGTGGCATTTTTTGCCCCATTGTGCCAGCAGTTGGCCAGGAGTTACACAACATTCATGAACTTATGTTGCTTGTGTGTGTTTTGTGTTTTAGATGCTGCAGCGAGTTGTGATTGTGGCTGCAGAGAGCCTCAAGGCACTGGAATGTCAGCTCACTGATGGCAGTCAGAATCAAGATGTTAGGGTAAGCATAAAGAAGCAATTGAATGCTATTTCTACTATCTGATTGATATCTGATGTACTGCCTTTTGTGTTTCATATTTATTTTTGGTACATGTAGGTGGCCATGCGTCCTCCTCTGGATGTTTATGATGTGTTGATCCACTTGAACCCCAAGCAAGTTCCGCTGCACAGCCAGGCAGTGGACCCTCCCTCTGTCATATTCAGCAGGGGTATCACAGCTGGCTACGTACCCCAAATTGGAGGCCTCCTGCCTGTCATAGACTACAACCCAGTGTCCCTCTATCTAACAGAACTCAGAGTGAGTCTTCAGGAATCCATTAAATATTTGACTAAAATATTTGGAGTAATCTATAACTGTAAAGGAAATAATGCATTGAAACTGTAGCAAGTAAGGTCAATTGATACAACTTACACAAGCAATAAATGAGCAACAATAAAAAGCGCTACTGAGAAGACAAGTACTTAGAAAACTAAGTGTAGAAAAAACACTCCTCAAAGGTTGAGGTCTTTTCAATATAAACTTTATACAAAATCTGACATTTCAACTTTGATGGTGAATGTCATGCCTTTTTTGTTCCATGGATACAGTGAAAGATACTGGTGTTGTGACATGTTGGTGATACATGTGCATGCCAAACACCTCAACAACAATCCAAAACTTAACAAGGAGTTAATAAGGGGTTGTAAAGATTTGTAATCTACTCTTGAGATTGGTTATAGTATAATGTAGTTCATATGATCATAACATGTTTTAACATGTCTTTCTTTGACATAAATTGCTAGAGGCTCTTGGTAGTGAACCGTAACTGTAGGATCAAGTAAATCATTGTGCTAAGAAATATAGATGGCACCAGAGTTTTTGTGTTGTTACCCCTCTGAGCTTTGGTTTACGTAGTCAAATTTGTTACTTATGCTCGGGTTCTTCCCTTTATTTTTCAGGAGTCGTTTGGAGACCTGGCCCTCTTCTTCTGTGATCCTTATGGTGGAACAGTAATTGCAGTTCTATGGAAGCCAAAGGCATTCACCCCAGTGCCCTTCAAGGTCAAGCCTGAAAGTTATTCTTAGTATAAATGTCAAGACAAAAACCAGTTAAATGATCAATATTTGAAAAAGCAGTAATGTGTCTCCTTAAATACTTGTAATTTCTTTAGATCCACTGACCTGCTCTGATGTTTCTCATTTGTCCAACAGACGTCACAGATGTCTGCAAGGAGGGTGGAGGTCATTAGTGAACAGGCAACTACTTTTCCTAATGTTGAAGCAATACTGGAGGACTTCCGGATCATTGGGAGAGGCCTGGTAAAATCTATAGAGGCCAGAACTGAAAAATGGTCTTTTTAGCTACAGAAATGTACAGTAATCCTAATTTCAACAGATTTGGCTTATCCCTAGTATGAACATATGTGTCGTTATGACCGAACTCAAAAAAACATTATTCAGAAGTGTGGAATTTCATACATTGTTTTGGTAGTAGAGCTCTGCATTTGTCTTCATAATGCTGTATGATTTCTAATAAAGGAGGTACTTTTTTATCAACCTTTTTTCAACTCAAAAATGTCCCTTATCAGCCTATATGAAGAAAGATGACTCCTAGTTTTTGGGAAATCTCATCACGTCAGTGTTGTGCAACTGATTTAGTAGTAAAAATAAGTGCAACATTTCGGTTTTGTGATAAGCACATGTTTTATGAAATGAAGAATTTCAATGAGTCACAGAGTGAGCTTTGCTGCCTTGTTGTATACCCTTTACTTCATAGGCCAAATGCAAGAGAATACTCTTCTTTTTTCATGCATGGATTTACATTTGAGTTGTATTTATATAAAGTGAACATAGCTGGCTTCGTCCAATAACATTCCATGTAATTTAATTTTATTTAATTTTTAGAAGAAATTAGGAAAAAGGAGCATTACTGATTGAAGTTTGCCGCATCGAAAAATTGTACTTCCAGCTCTCCAAACTGACACTCTTCCATGCTGTCAGGAGTAAATGTCTGCAGCTGTTAAAAGGGAAAGCATGATTTGGCTCAGCATAATTATAGAGAAAGCGGACATGTACCAGACACAAAGTTTATTGGCTATAAACAGAAGTAAACACATAAAAGATGTTGTTAATTGTATACAAGTAAGAAAGTAACAAGGGTCTGGAATATAAAGTTAAAGCAATGTTTGTATAATGGGAGGGATCTGAATCCGCAACATTATCCCAAACCTGGGGATAATAGCATATCAATGTCTCATAATCGTACGTAGAACCAGGTGTACAACGTTAGTGAGGAATATACCTGTAGGCTCTCTATGACTGTGACTCTGCAGTCTGATGACAACACATAATGAATCACAGTTATCATACCGTGGATTTCACCTTTTCATAGTTTAGACTGCTGTCACCTCCACATTCTCAGGAAGTTTGCAGCTGTTGTGTAAGAACCATTGACATGTAGACCAAACTAAACTAATAATGTGTTCCTTATACACTACCTCTGCCTCTGGGCTTCAGGCTGTGTGCCAACCTGTGCCGTCTATCCTGTCTACGAGAAGTTAATGGAAAACAACTTGCAGACAAACACATCTGGTAGACATATGATAAATATGGCCACCAGCCATAAACAGTGCTTGATTCCATTCCTTACATGAAAAAACACTATACGTCAAACAGGAACAGTTGATTGTTTGGACATGTTTGACGCTGACACAAGTGTCTGGTTTCAACAGCTTTCTTTATTATTTATAAGTATTACACTTTTCCATCTTTGCCTTTCACTGTTCTGTTTTTATTCCAAGAATATTATCATAAAACCATTTTGGCTAAAAATGTGTCTCTTCTGCCAAACCAGATACATGAAAAAATTGCATTGAAGAGTTTAACACCACCAAGACCAATAGTCTCCTTCTCCATGTGAATACATTAACATTAGGGAATTAGGAGTATTGGGAATACTCGTAAACAACACCCTTTTCTTCAGAAATGCTGAGGAAGCACCAATGTAATTTCATGAAAGGAGTAATAGTTTATGAAATCCTGCCTCATCACAGAGTAAAACTCTAGGACGAAAGTAATACTTGTTCTGACACCAAACTGGAAATGTTCATCATGCCTAAATATTGGTAATATTAAAATATAGTTTATGGATTTGAAAAAAAAAGTTTGTACTTTCACTATGAAAATAGATACATTGTACAATTTTTTATATTTATTATATTATTGTAGGAAGGAAAGTGTGGAACTCCTATGCACCCCTGGTTTCCTTGCAAAGGCAAAGTGCTGTCTGATATTTAAAAAAGATGGAGCTGACCACATTCTTAACACCAGAGCTCCCCATCACTTTTTGCAGTAGGTGATTGTCTCAGGCATTGTTGACTGAATAAAGAGGAAGTAGGCACATGCATTCGCAGTAATAGCAAAAACAAATCATACACTGAGGTGTCCTTTAAATTGGAATTAACACAGAATAAATCTGTTGTCTTATGGAACAGCTCCTCTGCTCTTATTAATACACTGTATAATAACCTTTGTAATGCCAAACATCCTAAGCATATTTCCCATTTATTCATGTGGAACCTTATATCTGTGTCTGTAGTGTAAAAATGAAGGGAACTATCTGTTTGCAGGAATAATGTTATGGTATGAACTTGTTTGAACTGACCCTTCAAGAATAATAGAGGTCACTCTACAACACTGACATGCTTTCTCAAAAGTAGTGGGTATATGGTTTCATCCAAAACTACTGATATCTAATATCCACCTGGCTTGTTCCCACTTGAATCACAAGATGTTCTTTAGTACAGCAGTTCCTTGTATACAGTTATAAATACCTGTCTTATATAATTGTCTCAAAGCTGTGTTTCAGAGTCATGGGTCACAAATTGATAGTAATGCAAATCTGCTATAAACTAATGTTACGAGGTGAAGATTTTACCACAATACTGTATTGTAGTCTAATATTCATGTAATGTAAGTGAATATTTTACACTATCATGACGAAATGGTCATAGTTGATACGCAAGAATTCTACACCAAGTACAGAAATGGTACACTGATTGCCACTGATAGAGCTGCGGCTGTGGGCTTTTAAAATGGAAATATTCTCACAGCTCTATTGAAAGGAGACAAAAAGAACACAATAGATGGTGATGGAATTTCAGAGGAGGAACAAAAGAATGAGGTGAGAGACAAGTAAGATCTGTGAGGAGGGGTGGGAATTAGTGGGTAATGGGTGAAAAACCTAAATTGTTTAGGGACATTTTATGGCAATCACATTAGGTTACATTAGAATGAATACTCGTCCTATTAAATGTATCATTAGAGTTGTGCTGGCATGTATCATCCAATACACAGAGATTTATGTAACACGTGGGAAGGTGTTACAGTGCTTCTTTCTGTTCATGAAGTTTTATCTATGACGTCTATATCTTAAACATGTGCTATGGTGTTTGTCATTTACAATTTACATTAGGTTGTTTTTGTGAGCCATAGGTATTTGTTGTGGGCTGTAAACATGAGTTCAAATTTACTTTAAATGACAGCATATACCCATCAGAAAAATAGCAATTCAAGATCATTATAATTTTAAAAGTTACTACTTTCATAAAGGTTTTATAGAAGCACTCAAAATCTCAACTTTGAAAAATAATCTACAGAGAGAATCTCATTTCAGTAAATCCTAAAGAAAGGAGAGTGTAAGAATCACATCTCGATGAACAGGAATCTGCGGGTGCAGTGGGTGGAGCAGAGCTCCATCGTGCCTCTATAAGTAGGCTCCAGTTCTCCCAGTTTCATAATAGATTTAAACTTAACTGCCCTCTGTGCCTTTGTCTGTGAGTCAAGCCTCTTGCAATAAAAAAATGGGCAGACAAAAGACATATTTGGACAAACTATCACAGACCTTCCAGATCCGTAACCTGCTGCTCCGGCAAGCTCTGGCAGAATGTCTTGGCACCCTCATTCTTGTGGTAAGTGCTGGTTTTTGTGAGTGTTTATGCATGAATATGCACTATATTTGGAAGCAACTGATTGAAACCTATGGGTTATCTCACTGTATACTGTGTCTGACCTTTAACATCAAAGTTGCAGGAATTGCAGATTTTTGGTAAGGGTAAAGTATGACGCCTCATAAGGTACTGTGATGCTCCAGACATTAAATCACATTAACAATCTCAATACTTTCCAGAGATAAAGGAACAAGATTGCTTAATTTAGACCACAGTGAAATCAAATATTCATTCATACATTTGTTTCCCACTTATGTTCATATCAACATACCGGGGAAAAATAACTCCATTGTGTTTTTGTGGGAGTTACATCTTGCGTACATTGTATTTTCACTTAAAGATGGGATCTAGGATCTTGAGGCTTAACTGCCCTGGAGACATAAAAAAAACAATTCTTTGTGGGGTTACAGATGCCAAACGATTCCTGCATTATCAGCATATGGTCCATTTTTTAAAAACATCAGTAAGCACTTGCCGCACTGCAACAGGCCAAGAGAAAAACTGCTTGAAATAGTTCTCTTCATCCAGCTCCAGTCAGGTGTTCTAGATTGAAACCTGTCAGAATCCACACACAGATACAAAGGATCTGAGCCAGAGGGAAGAGTGCCATTTTTTGGTATCGCACATAACATTTGAGCAGATCATTTACTGCGTTTGTTCATTTTTGAATACATTGAAACGTAACGCAAACAATTTATGGAATATGAATTGAATATGAAGACCTTGGGTACAGAATTATGAAGCCATTGAGTAATACAGTTTACAACCACTGATCGCACAGAGTAGAAATATTTCACATGCTTTTTCATGATGGATGACACTAAAAGGTGTGGTGGAGCTTGATGTAATGATGACGCATATTGGTGGTGATGGTATTTATCAGCACACACAGTAAATTCCCTATTATGTCTCCCTTAGCTTTATTTTATACACATATATATATATGTGTGTGTGTGTTTTATGCCAATCAATTAATGATTATTGTTTGTTTCAAGATGGAGATTATACGAAATTTAAGTTCTACAATTGTTTTTTAATATTTTATTGTTAATGGTTTATACTGAATTTATGTTTAAATTTGTTTGAATGTGTAATATAATTTTGTTTTTTCTTATCCTCCTGACTTTGACTGTGCTATAAACTGGCAGTACCTAACCAGATGGCCCCGGGTAGCTTCACTATGCTTTACCAAACTAGATTTATGCATTAAAACTAAGCATCCATCCTTCCATCACTCTATAATGTCATTCCAGTATAATGTTTGAGAGAAAGGTCATCAAAGAATTTTTCATCACAGCACATCCTGGAAAATGTCGAAAAACAGTGACAGACCAGCCCAATCTAGTGCCAACATGTGACATTATTTAAATGGTGTTCTCCTTGTAAAGTCTGGTCTTATTATGGGGTGAGAAGGAGTTTAAACTGAGCCCACTGATGACATGTGCCATTTCCCAAGTTTAGACATTTGAAGCTAACCTCAGCTTCTGTATCTGGCAGTAATGCTTCAAGTGAGGACCACACACCTCTTAAATCAGCCTTAAAAACAGGAGTCTAGGAGACATGCATTAAACCAGATATTTGCATGTTAGAGTTTATAGCAAAGCATGTGCTGAGCAGGGTTTTTTTCAACATAATCACACTACAGTTTCCTTTGTCCCTTACCTTGGTCATCATTTTTCTTGTATTCCGTGGATTAATTCATTGAGATAATAACTAAACCCCTCTTGAACGAACATTGTTAATCTGACTTCCGTAGTTCCACAGCCATTACAGCAATCTTAGACACTGCGTTGGTTCTGGTTTAGTTGTTTTTATTTTCAAGACAGACAAATATGGCAATAGTATCAAGTGTATTTTTCCCACTTCTTTCTCCAGATGTTTGGATGTGGTGCTGTGGCCCAGTTGGTGTTGAGCGGGGGATCCCATGGCTTGTTTCTAACAGTCAACTTTGCCTTTGGTTTCGCAGCTACCTTGGGCATCCTGGTCTGCGGCCAGGTGTCAGGTACACAATTACAATATCATATAAAGCCAAGGTTAAAATGTTTTCCCCAAGAGTGTATTTTGAAAATTTGTCTATATGAGGTATTACCATTACTCTTTGTTCAGTGGTTTATAACATTTTAATCATGCACTCTCACAGGAGGCCATCTGAACCCTGCTGTGACCTTTGCCCTGTGTTTGCTTGGTCGTGAACGCTGGAGAAAGTTCCCTACGTACTTCCTCTTTCAGACAATAGGCGCTTTCTTTGGTTCTGCTATCATATTTGGCATGTACTATGGTAAGTGATGTATGCAGATGTGGATCAAAGTTTTGGTTTGTTTTTTGTTTCAACCAAAATGATTTAATTTGAAACTTTTAGATTATTTCAGATGGTTTCAGACTATTCTGAGTGCAGTGCTTTGATAAATCTAACAAGAAACTATGTGACAATCTTTAGATGCCCTGTGGGACACTCCGGGATGTTTCAATGTCACTGGGCCAAATACCACCGCTAGAATCTTTGCCACATATCCTGGGAAACACCTCACTCTTGTCAATGGCTTCTTTGATCAGGTACTTTTATGATGTTAGAACAGTTTCAATTCACAGAATGTAATTGTTTTGATTACATGTTTGACAATTCAGGTGTTAACCCACTCTCCCAACTATCTCTCTCTACTGTAGATAATTGGCACAGCAGCCCTGATTGTTTGTATTTTGGCCATTGTTGATCCACACAACAATCCTATTCCTCAAGGCCTTGAGGCCTTCACTGTTGGGTTTGTGGTTCTGGTCATTGGACTGTCAATGGGCTTTAACTCTGGCTATGCTGTAAATCCTGCGAGAGACCTTGGCCCACGAATTTTTACGGCTATGGCTGGATGGGGCTTTGAAGTTTTCACGTAAGTACAGATTTCAAGGAATTCTGATCAATTATTTGTTTATCTCTTTTGTCAAATTAAAAAAAAAAAAAAATTCTCCCCAGTGCGCGTAATTGCTGGTTCCTGGTGCCTGTTTGCGCCCCATTTCTTGGCACCATCATTGGTGTGATTATCTACCAGTTGATGGTTGGCTTCCATGTGGAGGGAGAAGTCCGTGACCAAATGGGGACAGAAATGGAGAATACACGACTCACCAATGTCACTACCAAAGACAATTCTAAAGAGGGCGGCAAAGAAATGCAGTGATTGAGTTAGGGTTACGTATCATATGCATTCGAAAATACCAACCTAACTTTTTTCTGCCAAGGCATTTTTTGTAAACTATCTCTATAACTTTCTCTTTGGCTTACACCCAATTTTTATTGTGTTTATAGAATCGGACCATGTTTTTTAACGTGTCCATTCAACATCAGAGGAATGACTGTGTAGAGAAGAGAAACACAACATCAGAAACAGAATTACATTAATTCTTTTTGTGTGTGTAGTCATGACATTAAACAGTATTATATGTAGTTGTTTTAGCTTATTATAGTATATATATTTTCTATACATTCACCCAGACAGTGATCTCTTCCTCAGAAGGTTTCTGTACAGTCCAAACTGTTTCAAAGTTAAGGTGTGAGTGATATACTTTAGTATGTGAACTTAACTATGATTATGTTGTTCAAATGTGTTTTATATATGCTCTGTATTATAAAAAATAATTAATTCACAGGATCCATATTACAAGAAAGGCCTATTGGAGGAAAGGCCATAATCTGGGAGCTTGGGTGTTGACGGTTTATATTCAGGCCAAGACTCAGTCTTCCATTTCACTGTAATAGTGTGTGCTGCAACTGGCAGCTTAAGAAACGAGTTAAGTTGAGTTCAGTTGAGCTGTTGTCATGACATCCATGGCATGTAAAATTTGTTTTTTACTTACATATAATTCTTCTGAATTAATAAACCAATTACATCACTGTCAGATCAATAGATAATAATTTAACAAATGCCTCCTCCCTTAGTTGTTCTCACTGGGGACCGTTACTGCTTTGAGACAAAACAATCTACAATTTGATTGGTGAAGACACTCTGTCAACAGACTCCCAAAAACTCCTGGTTCCACAATATTTTCTCCTGCCAAAAGGTTTCTTTTTAATTTTAGGAACATTATCTATTCATAGAGAGAATAATTAACTACATTTGATTTTCTCTGTGGAATGAAATAAATGTTTTTTTTTTAGAGGTTTGATTCCTGCTACTGTATATCTCAATCATACCAGCACATAGAGGGTGACATTGCTTGAAAATCATCTGTTTCTAGGTGCTATAAGACTGTGAGCTGTTTTTGATTTTATGGATGTATGCTGAGGAGAAATGCTTTTGTATCAATACAATAAAGATATGTTTTTATTGTTGCATCATCACAACACTTCATAATTCAACCCCACTGACTTGTGACCTTTATTTCATAAGACCAGTCCAGAAATAAGGATGTGGAATTTTCCAAAGTGTAACAAAAATCAAACATAATTTTAGATTCCAAAAATGAAAACCAACTACTCCGTTGAGTAATCCTAAGCTGTATTTAAAAGTTTTTTAAAGGCTTTATAATTTTCACAAACATGGTAAGCTCTGACCATTCATGCTGATTTTTTGTATAAATGATATTATCCTCATATTAATGCAGGTGCTTCAATAATGGTATTAACAGATTTTTTGATAAAGTCGTCATTCCTTTCAATTGTCATTATTATAGTTGTAATCATTATTTTCTCTGGTGAACAATGTATTTTATTTACCTTCTTAATTACTTAGCTTCTGTAAAATAGGTTTGGTCCTGTCTGGTGTGTTCTCCCTGTGGTTAGGAGAGTACTTTAGTTACTTTCCCTGAAGGATTTATGTGTTATGTGTAAGAGAAAGAGCGCACATGTGGGTGTGAATGTATGAGTATGTGCATGTTGGTGTGGGTGGCTTTGGATTTTGCTTCTGGTTTATTTTACTTGTTTTTATTGTGTCAAGCACTTTAACCCACATGGTTATTATAGTATGAAAATGGCTTTGCAAATAAAGTTTGAATGACAGATTGAATGGATTATTATAAATGATAATGGAGAAAGTGACCCTTTGTCCTTTTTTCCCTTTTTATTCTTTTCAAGAGACATAGGCGAAAGCTAACTTGTTCCGGCAGGGTTCAGATTTTGCCAGGCCAAAGGGGAGCTAGGAGTATGATGGAATTATTCCCGTCAAGTCACAATAGGTTCTGCACGGAAAGCATTACAGTTCCTAGTCCTGGCATTTTGGCAAAACATAAAAAGGTACAAGAAATTGAGAATCAAGTTGGAACATACTGGTTAAAACCCCTATTTATAATGCTATTGTCCTCTCAAAGGATGACTTGGATATAACTGGGGTGTTTTCTCCATGAAGAATTATGACCCAACCCTCCCTCAGGGTTGTACATCATTATTTTCTCCTCTCACACCCATTGTGCATCACCATTGCTTTCAAGTCAAAACTTCACGGGCAGCAGTCCCAACCCTTACATTTAAGAACTTGCTTTTGTGATGTTTGAAAATGACTAACATTCTGTAAGGTCAATAAACAACACCAATTTGTCTGTTTTTATTAATTTCTTAAAAGCCAATGAAGATATAAACATGGTGTTTTTCTTCTCTATTTTGTGATGGCCAGGAGGCAAGCCACTTTGACTCCATTCAAAGAGATAAAAATGTGTTTCACATCTAAGGGGTTCAATTTCTGGCTGTGTGGAATTGTTTCTGTTGCTATGTGTCTCTGATTTATATTGTTTATTTAACTTGGAGGTCAGCAGGAAAATTGTCCCCACTCAAGGACTGAAGCCAGGTCAAGCTTGATACTGTCTGCAGATATCAGTCAATAAAATGGTCATAACTTTTAACCGCACAGGAAAGTATATCCGTACTGATAAACAGGCAACTGCCAAATTGTGATTAGAATTTGAAAATAATGCCTTCCAACATGTCCCAAAAAGCTGGGATTCAGGCATTTTTACCACTGTGTTACATCACCTTTCCCTTGATCTACACACAAGTGTTCGGGACCCTAGGGCAATACATTTTCTAGCTTTGTAGGCATTATTCTTTCCCATTCTTGCTTAATGTGCAACTTTGTTGCTCAACAGATATCTGTTGCCATAGATTGTGATTCATAATGGGCCACACACTTTGAGTGGGAGATAGAGGTGAAGAAACTGGTTCAAGCATCTGGCACAGGTGGAGAAAAGGGTCAGGGGTACTATGCAATAGAAGAATATCAGCAAGAATGAAAGGAAAGGTACAAAAGCAGTTGTGAGACCAGCAATAATGTATTGTTTGGAAAAAGTGACATTTAAGAAAAGACAGAAAGCAGAGCTGGAGGTAGCAGAGATGAAGATGTTGAGATTCTCTTTGGAAGTGACAAAGATGTATAGAATGAGTCTATCAGAGGGACAGCACATGTTAGATGTTTTGGAGAGAAGGTTTGGGCATGTACAGAGGAGGGATGGTGAATAGACTGGTGAATCGTCTTTGGTTACCCCTTTATGTGGTAGAGTTTTAACCTGCAGTTATCGATGTAAAGACAAACTATATTAGCTGACAATGCTTTAGCTGAAATGTGGTAATGTCCTTTGCAGAACTATGTTGGTTTTAACGCAGTGATGCCTGAGAGATCGAAGTATGTTGGTTTTTAGCCTCAGTTCATTTAATTGAATAAAGGTCAAAAAGGATTTGCAAACTATTGTATTCTGTTTTTATTCACACTTTACACAATATCTGAACTTAATCAACTTCATTGGAATTGGTATTTGTCTTTAGCCTGTGTAAGATTGAGTATTAAATATTACCGCAGATATGCCATGCCAAGACATGTCAACCACTTCTTAGTAATCGTAAAAACCATGTTAAAGCCAGTCTTCAAGTTGACAAGAAACACAATGAAGTTGATCGTTATCACAAATCACATGAACTTCGAACAATAGATCTGCTGAAAGGAGATCACATCTCCAAAGCAAAAACACCTCCACTGAAAATAGAATGCTTTCATGGTCAAACTGTATAATACCTTCAATATAGGAACTTACATACCAACTATATTCTTTTCTCAAAACCTGGTACTGGTTATATACCTGTCCAATCTCCATTGTATCCCTCAGGCTATTTTTTTATTCATTTTTTTGACTCCAAAGCATTTGAACCTGGACAGATCATCAGTGGGTCATAACATTGTATTAGTTGTGGTAACTGAGGCAATGATGAAAAGAAAAGAACAGTAAAAGGGGAAAAATAAGTTTACAATGAAGGTGTTATGAAGCACTGAGGGGAATTGAGCAATCTAATGCGGAAGACGTTGCAGACTGTGTGTGATGAAAACTGCATCACCCATGAAGTTCTGGGGCCAGGGTGAATACAAGTAAAATGTTGCTCTATATATATTCAGTACACGCAATTATTCAATGCTTAAAAGGACTAGACTCAAAACCAATACCATAAATCACCCATAAAACCTTTAATACGTTTTGCATTATAATTTAAACAATATATATAATATAAGTAATATCATATAAAATAATTTCAAAGAAAGTTCACTGTGAATCAGCCAGCAATCTCCCAAAGACCTTTTTTAAACTAATCGACAAAATATTTGACTGTTATATCTACAATTGCAGCAGATGTTTTGCCATTTTTTGTGCTTTTGAAAATCTACTTTTCCTTAAGTAGGGTTTTCCTTAATTCTAAACATATCAAACAATGACAGCCTTAAGGATACATTTCTCAACAACAACAGGTGCTCACAAGATGTTGGCATGTTTTCTTTCAGGAATTTGGAATTACATTGAAGAGGCACCATCGTACATCGCTGAGGGGAAAATAGAGGATGCCCAAAGTGCACATCTGTTTATTGTAACTTCAAATCCCACTTTTTGTCTACTCTGCTTTTCACAGAATCACAGCGCTTATATTTCCTTCTTAACTTCACAATGAGAAATTATTTTTCTTCCTCAGTCACTGTTTTTTCATCAATATTGACAAAACTACAAACTAACGATTGCCCGATTTCCCTGATAATTAAATGTTTTGGAAAGTTAGCAAAGTGTCAAACAATTAGAAAAAACATATAAACAACTACAGTCAACATGCATCTACAAAAATAAGAAATATGACCTGGTCTAGTTTACCGACTAACTAGCATTTTGAGTTTCTTTCAGATATTTACATTTAGCCTGAATATGCTTTTTTATAAAAGTTCCTGAAACCAACAACTAGAAAGAGTTTTCATTTGTTACCTTATTAAGCTAAAAAATATGCAAATAGGTACTGTGAAGCTGAAAAGCATGTCTCATGATAGAATAGGGTAATTGTTTCTTAAAAGGCAATGACAAAAATAATCAATGAATTATTTTGTATAGAACATTAGGATGTATACCCTGATTGAAGGAGAAATGACTGCTCCCATTTAAAGAAAGACATAAAAACTACAGGATTATAATTTTTTGCCATTTTCTTCCTTGAATGTTGAAATAGAATGTAGAATGTGTCTCTGTAAACCTTCTGTTCTCTCAACAAATCCAGACTGGACTGTGTTGTTACATGCCTACTACAAATATAAGAAATATTCTGGCATGCCAGCATTCAAATTTAATCTTTTGAACTGTTTCTGCACCATGTTGGGCGAAAACTAATTTTTCTTCTCATGGCAGTGCTTGGAGTTGAAAATCAGTTGCTGTGTTTGTTTCATGCTGTCTGTTTTTATGCTTTTTGATGAGCTTATAAGTGATTACTATTACAATTGTCTCAAGAAGAGACTGAATGGTAAACCAGCATAACTCCCCTGACGGAGACCGAAACTGGATATAGGCTCAGTCGAGTGAGTCAGCATTTTTATAAACACACCTCTTATTGTTTCACCCCCACCCTGTACCAAGACATGTCTGTACAAATAAAATGCATTGTTGTTAAAAAAATTGGAAATCGACATGTGAAAATTTATTTGACTAAAAGCATGCTGGATTTTAGAAAATTTGTTTTTTGTTTACTTATATAGCATGTGGATGTGGTTTTGAAGGGTGTGAGATGCCATACCTTGCTCATTACATGTGCCTTGTTATTAGAATAAACGCTTCCGGGGGGTTACTGTTGCCAGAAAACAACAACAACAACAACAACAACATCTGTTAGGAGCATAGATAAACAATGATCTTAAATACGTATTTGACGTATATCTTTTCTTCTGGCAGTGTCCAAACACAATCTTTTATTTTCAAAGAAACATTACCAAAATCCAAGCTAAAGTAGATTACTTGTTCTACTGAGGTTTTTCCATGTAACAGCTTAAAATCTGTTGTTTTTTTTTAATCACCATCAATACGAAACAGAGAAAATTGAATTCATAACAATTATTGCATACCGATCATACCATTATTATTGCTCACACTGAAACATGTAAAAGTGGTTGTTAATTACAGACATATATCCCTCTTCAATGAACACAGAAAAGCAAGTCAGTAATGGTGCTCCAATTTTAATATCTAGATATCAGTGAGAAATAGTGAGAAAACATACCATTTTTTACATAAATACTACATGTAAGTAAAACTAGAAAGTTAGAAAAATCAGAAAATGCATTACAAAAGACAATCAACATAAAACTTTAGATGTAAACTAGAGGTTATTTTATTCTGAAACATCTTAAACGTCTTAATTTCTTAATTTCCTCATACTCTACTTTTGTCTACTGAACAAAAATTAAACTACAAAATGACTGTAGGACTATAATTTTACTTCATACATTATTAATACTAATCAGTGCTTGAAAACAAACATCAAATATTTAATGTTTGTAAAAAACAAACATTAAATATTTGCATTAGTTGAGAAAAATACAAAGATTAGTTCCTGAGATTAGGATACATCCACTAAAGACTCACAATAAAGCTACTCAGCATTTTCTTTGTTTTTAATTTTCTTACAGGGACTGTTTCATACTTTTATAATACTAACATAGAAAACCCAAGCTATACTTTTCCACTTAAATTTTGATTTCCTTTCCCGATACACTCAGATGATGATGCAGCAAAGACAGACAACACGCATGTTTTCACAAAACCATCAAAGCCTTGAACTGCTCAGGAAAAACCTTTAGGCTTCATAGAGAGGTGTAACAGTGCCATCCTTCCATTCAATGAGTATTTCACCTCGCTGCAAAGTAGGGGTGGAGTGCGGGAGGCGCATGGCATGTTCTGTTAGTGGGGCTCTTTCACTGGGCACTGGGGACCCTGGAACTCTCATCTCTGACCTAGGACTGTATGACTTCAGAACACACACCACCTTCTTCCTTCTGAAATAGAAACATGCACAATGACAAGACACCATACTTTAATTTAATGAAAACAAACAATCTCAAACATTAAAATATATTTAGATTTTTTTGTGTTGCCTCAAAATGCCCTTTTGGAGAGGAATCCTTGGCTATTGTTGTGCGAATCTAAGTCAGCATGTGGGTTGCATTTAGATACTCACCTATTGGAATAAACATTGAGAATAAGAATCACAGTTCCCAGGACAAGTGCCAAAGAGCTTAACACCAGCATGGTTATTTTCCAGCTCATTCCTACAGGCAAAGGTACCAAAACATCATTACATTCACAAAAACATCCTTTTAATTGTTTTTGTAAAATAAAGTGCACATGTGTGATAGACTGTTTTCTTTTTTTTTTCCTTTTTATTTTTAACATTTTGTTTTAAACGCAAAGTGTGTCCATGTCACTAAGTACACAAGCTGTGTGGATATTGTGACACAAAAATCCATGTGGTGTCTACAAGCTATTGGTAAACTAGTTGAGTAGTTTAGCCAAAGTGGGAAGGGCATTCGCCGAAAGCCTGCAAAACAATAGACAAGGGGTTCACAAAGTTGATATCAGGATCTCATGGAAGCACTGGAAAACTTAAACACTTAAAACACTATTAGTTATTCATCTCAATCAGGGTTACTCAGTTTCCCGGTCTTGTTTTAGAATAGAAACAGGTACCAATTAGTGACTTAAGTTAAATAAGTTTGATTCAAACTTACGGTGATCTGCGCATTAAAGTAATGGCATGTATTGGCGATATAGTTGTTTTCATTAGTGAAATTCAAACTGCCATTAAACTGATATTAAATTACACATGTTGATTAATAAAAGTTCTCTTTTCCAAAATTGTTCACCTCTCAATTCCCCTCTCAATCTAAAAACTGAAATGTCACAAAAGCACAGACATGCATGCACATGTAACGGTTTACGGGCACACACACACACACACACACACACACACACACACACACACACACACACACACACACACACACACACATCTACCAATAACACTAACTTCCCTTTCATGGATCCCCACCTAGTGGTACCAGAGGTACAACGTTCGTGTGGCAAAAAAGTAACATTTAGCATGCCAATATGTTGTGGAATACAGTCATAATTGAGGATTTTAATGATTGAAGTTTCTCATATTTACCATAGTCCAAACTGTAGAATATCATTGTAGGGTCTGCAGGAGACTTAGTGGTCAAGGATGAATCAGAGCCATTTATTTCAGGATAGGATTCAGTGACATCTATGCCCATAATTCCTTCAACTGAGTGGAGGAAAGAAAAATGGTACAATCACATCATGAGTACCAAAACATGTTTTTATCATGTTATTTTTTTGACATGACATTTTTTTTCTCTGACTCTTGACTATTTAATGAAAACTAAGGTTCAAAGGACAGAGATATTTGTATTTTCCCATCTCTTTTCCTGTAAAGGGAATGTATCTGTATTTACAAAAAGCATTGCTTGATACAAAGAAAAAACATTAAGGTTACATGACAACATTCAGTGAATGTGTTTTATGGCTAGTTTTCTAGCTTCTGGCATGAGGAAAATTGATCACGGCACTTTAAGTTAATTAGATCCAGTCTCCAGCCAAGGATTGTAATCTTATAATTCCATTTGTAGGCCATGGAAAATGTGGTTTGTAACTAATATCAGAAACCATGGATGGGTGTGCAAACCACTTATTCCACTCAACTGAAGATGTGTATGTATGTGTGTGTGTGTGTGTGTGTGTGTATGTGTGTATGTGTGTGTGTGTGTGTGTGTGTGTGTGTGTGTGTGTGTGTGTGTGTGTGTGTGTGTGTGTGTGTGTGTGTGTGTGTGTGTGTGTGTACCCATGATTGTTATTCTATTCCAGCACTAACTTAATAGATCAAACCTCAACAGACACAAGTACAAAAATGTAAAAATTGCAAAAAAAATTGAGAAATTTCTCAATGCAGGTACTGTCAAAAGTGTTTGTGGGTGTTTTCCCCGACGAGTATTTTCATGGTAATTCATTTACAATAAAAAAACGTCATCATATATTCTATCTACAATTTTAAGATTTGCAAGGACATACAAAATCTCTCATTTACACCTAGAGACAATTGAAAGCCATCTTTTGATGTTTTTAGTTTGTAGAAGGATTTCGGTGAACCAAGAGGGTACCCGTGCACTATCAGGGCCAATATAATAACCAGCAGAGGGAGAACTATGGGAAAGGATTTTAAATAACTGAATGGCTGGCTGATCTTCAAAGTCAGCGGGTTTCTCTTCAGCACCTCTATAAGTGAAACAATAATCATTTCAATCATGTATTGTAGAAAGGTCACATTTCAGTAAAATATCACTAATAAGTGATCCTTACATGATTTCACTCCTTTGTCCATATTAGAGAAGGCATTTGGGAAAACTGCAGGTTCCAACGATTTCTTGAGATAGGGGTGAGGCTGATCTCGGTGGTGTGTGTGTGTGCTTTCTTTCCCATTGCACAGTGTCTGGTTGTCCAGTGTCCACCACCTGCTGCCCTGTTAAAAGAATCGACTATCACAGTGGTGGTCAGAGTTTTGTGGCAATGCATCAGTTCAGAAACCAATTAATTTTCATTTCAAGGCTTTTTACAATTGTTTATGTGAATCCAAGATTAATTACAGTTAAATAAATGTTTACCGTTGGGCCATTAACTGAAAAGAAATGGGAATACAAACTTAGAACCACTAACCAAACTAATATTGCAAATTCAAATTAATCATGTTCAACTTTTTCCTTTCATTGTGTACATTTCACATCAGTCAGCAGTCCTAAAACAAACATTGCCAGGCCTTGTGTGTTCCAAGCTATTTTTATGATGTCAGAGGAGGGCCTACCTCTGTGTGTTTTATTCTTAAGCTATCATACAGTGAGCAAACCACTTTGCATTTGAATAGTTTCAACCTCCAGTCAACATCCTCCTGACTATTTTCAACTCTGCATTTGATTAAAACCATATTTCACATATAGGAGTAAACAGGTTTCCAATTTCTGGTGTCAAGACTCACAGCACTTTATTATGGCCAGTTTCCATAACTGCTTCAATAGAATTATTCATCTCAAAGCTGTCACGCTGAATTGATAAAAAACAAAACAATATTTTAGTAACATGTCTGTGGAGGTTCTCAGTCATCCAGGTTATGATGAATTGAATTTCTTCAAGTCCAGTTGCCAAGACAAGAAAATTACGACAAGAATATTTAAGTAATCAGTGTGACAATCTGGCAAAGTTAACTCAAGCAAGTTATGTTAGCTAGCACAGAAGTTGCATGCTTGAGTGAAAACTCAAGTATCCCACTTTGTTTTCATTTATGAACCTTAAGGAACCTTAAATATCCTCTTACCTGTTTATGTTCATTGGACAGAAAGACCAAACTGGATTCTTGTGTAGCACTAAGGTGCAGTCCCCTTCCTACCACAGTCAGATGACCTTTCTTGGAGCAGGACCACTTCTGGTTCCTTGCCTCTCTGCCTTTCTCAACCGATCCTGACACGGCCCCAGTTCCGCCACTGTCTGTGTTAAAGGTGCAGGGTTGGAGGTGTACACCCTCGAACAGCTCCCCTGGCGCGGTCAGACAATCTCCAGTGAGGCCACTGCTGAGAGCCTGGCTCCCTGGAAGCCAAAGCCACTCTTGTGAGGGTAAATACAGGTCGCACTCCTGCAGAGAGACTCTTCCTCCAGAGGCTCCTTCCTGCCCTTGCAGACATTTGCCCAGCAACTTGTTTCGAACCTGGAAGCCAGAGACCTCTGTTCAAAGGAGAAGATGTTATTTTTTCCGAAAAAAAAAAAAAAAAAAAGTCACAAATCCGCACCACTGAAGGGTAATAACCCATACAATTCCATAAATTCTTGTTCCTTCAAATTAGTCAACTGATGACTTCAGTCTTTTTGGGGCCATTTCATCAGGGAGAATATGACAGCCCTTTCTGAGTGCCTGCAGCTGAGAAGTTAGCCAAGTTAGTGCCATGATTCAGGCAGAAGATGCTGAAAACTTGAGCGAGTACTAAAGAACTGTGATCTTAAGCTGACTGTTGAGTTATGATACATTAATGTATTGTTTTACGAGACAGAAAATCCCAAATCAACAAAAGTTACTGAAAACACCACTTCGGTCTCTTCTAGGGCAGCTAGCAGTAAATCGGTCAAGGCTACTTTGGAGTTATTTTCAAATTCACAATGGTCAGTCACTGTTCTCGCTGGCCCAGAACCACCAGTCGCAGTTAAACAGAAATTTGACTATATTTTAAACTGTCAAATCTGAAAATGACAAAGCTTGAGGTAAAATTAGATAAAGAAAGAAACTTCAATTTATCTCACCCATCAAGATAAGGCCAAAAAAATAAAGACCAGACAGCCTTCTCCTCATTGCGATGATAGTTTGGCTCTCCTGTGTCAGGAACTACAGCAAGTGTATGTGGATTGGAACAGTGTACAGACCCCCTCTATTCCCCCTCCTGCATTCATTACTTGAATGGGTGGAGGGGGGTGGGCTTGCATTCCTGCTCAGAACTCTAGGGGTACGTGCACGGTTGCAAAAGTGTCGAATAATTTTTAAAGAGGAAGTTTTGGAATTGACCAGTGTTGATGGTTTACTGTATACTTATTAATAAATATATTGCTTTGGGAAGATCCGCTATTGGTATTTCGAAAACTATTAAGATCCCATATTCTGTCTGATCACTCGACAGCATTGGATAAATAATAAGCTCTACCTCTGACTGTATGGCTTCTGTTTGTGTCTTTCCTTACTCAGGATACTTTGCTGATGATGCCTACAACCCATACACATGTTTACTTCCATGGTAGGGCAAGTACAGTGTGGATAAGTCCATGGACTACCAATTAGATTTAAAGAGCATAAATCTGCTACTACAAGAAAACAGTGATCCAGGATGAATGGGACTGGCCTCTCACTCTGGTGATAAATGAGACCGTTTTTCAAGGCTTTAGTGATCACATGATGTTTTTCCCTATCATGATAATACCAAAGAATGTGAGAGGCTTTGTAAAATACATATTCATGTTTTATTTTTATATATTCAAGCAACAAATAACATAATTCCCATGTTACATGCCTGCCAGGAATAAAGCAACCAAAAGAGGTGGTTTTGTTTTCCATTTCCAATCCATTTTCCACACCAATCAATAAAAGACGTCTATGAATTCCTTCTTATATGTTTAGGAAATTTGTTTAAAAAGGAACACAATAAATAAATACTTAGAAAGCATAAAACCCGAAGCAAAAAGAAAAGAAAATAATTTTTGCATTTGGTATTTTTGAATCTCAAAACTTGGAGCTACTCTGGTTGTTCTCAGTGGTTGGAAAAAGGGACGTATATGATGGAGGTTCTTCTTCACTTTGAAACATAGGCGGAGCAGAGGGAGTTTGATGCTGCACAGGAGGAGGATAGAAAGCCGTGTTTTCAAATTCATATGGAGCTGTTGGCTGTGTAAACTGACTTGCATAGCCTCCTGAAATGTTCATATATTGAGCAGGACCTGGTGCTGGGTATCCATAAGCACCAGCTCCTGAGGTTCCAGGAGGAGGAAAAGCAGCAGATGAGAAGTCACTGTAGTTAGGGGCCCCTGAAGCTTGGAAAGGGTAGGGTCCCAGGTTCCCGTCATTAAAATGAGCTGCAAAGCTCGGAGGAAGAATGACCAGTGGAAACACCACCTCTGGGTCAAAGGAGAAGCTGATGTCCAGATACACCTAAGAAAACCACGAGAATTGAGAGGTATGTTGAATAATAAAAAACAATCAGATCTCCATATATGGAACTATTTAATGATTTTCCATAAAATTTCAGCACCAGAGAACTAGCTTGGATAGGTTTTAGAATGTGTATTGTTGCTGTTCGTAGATTAATCGTCCTGAATTAAAATGCAAATATGCTGTAATTACCTTATCTGCCAGCATTATAGAGCAATACATGTTTATATGTTGCAATGTAGTGTTTATATTATTACATACCTTAACATAATAGGTGACTGACAGAATATCACAATTGTGGAGTGTACAGCTGGTGCCTCGAGGAACCTCGAATTGGCTGTGATTACCTTATCTGCCAGCATTATAGAGCAATACATGTTTATATGTTGCAATGTAGTGTTTATAATATTACATACCTTAACATAATAGGTGACTGACAGAATATCACAGTTGTGGAGTGTACAGCTGGTGCCTCGAGGAACCTCGAATTGGCAGGAGACTTGTTTATCTGTTTTTGGTGAGATGGTATCCCCGGCCACTTTGTAAACACTTAGGTCAGAAGTTTTCTTGGAGGTGTTGGCACTGTATACTATTTTCTGGTGCAAGCAGAATTTTGGCTTCATTTCTTTTGAAGATGAGTTGTTGATGTTGGCAACTACAGATAAAGTTTCACCTACAAAGAAATGCAATCATAACATTTGAATTCTTTTCAAAATCCGATACAGATTAGATGTTATCTTAAGGGCGCATTGTACTGACTTTACCTGGACTGCAGCATTTTCTGTTAATGGTGGCTGACATGTGGACCTGTTTTTTTGAAAATAACCCTAATGCTTTATCCACTGAGGCAACCTGTGGAGTCTTGAACACATTCCAACAGCTATCATTATTTCATATGATCTCAAGTATTCATCCAAAATTCAATTTCCAGGAAAAAAAATATTGCATGGAAGTCTATGCCTTTCTATCAAGCAAGAATTGTGCATGATTAACATAATAATATAAGTATGATATTCAAATTTAACAAGACTATTCTTCTGACCATCACCACTCATTTTCAACATAAATATGGAAAGTTTATTATGTTACTTAGTCTTCAGACTGAACAGGAGTCCAAACCTTAACTATCTGGTTCACACATGTCATCGTGACCATGTTTAGTCTCCTACTTACCGTGTTTCCAACTCGGGGATAAGAATTTGAAACAAATGTGATTTCACTTGACACTGTATCGGGCAAGTGCCAGCTTCTGGACACCTTTGCTTCCACCAAGTAGACAATCTTTCCATGTAAGGCCCTGAACGATGATGGCATATCCCTGTCAAAAGACAAGACGTCAACTTTTTTGTAGAAGTAACAGGTGTAACATTGACACTTGAGCCTTGAGTGCCACTTACTCCTGAGGGATCGTAAGGCGGAATTTGAATACATGTATCCCTTGGGGAAGTTCAGTTTCTGGAGAAATATAAGCATACACATTAAAAAAAAAAAACAGATGTCTGGTCACAGGCAGTGACTGACAAAACACTGTATTGTACAGGTACCAAGCTTAAAAATACAAAGTAAGACAAAAGTGCACGACATTTAAAAATACAAAGTAAGACTAAAGTACACAAGATTTTCATCCATCCATCTGTCTGTCTGTCATCCAGCAATCATTATGTTTGAGACTTTCCAAAAGCAGTGATGGCGGAGACGCCGCGCAGGGCTGGGCAGGTCATGCACTCAAAACATGGGGGCTTTCGAAAAATCACGTGACCACATTCCAACTCAGCACAAATCAAGATTTTAAACCATGCATTTTTATGAGGAACAATAAAGAGAGACAGAGATACTCCCTCCCTCCCCCGCACCGAATTATGTGCACACCATTAGCTCCCTCCGCGATGATGTCATGTTTGATTTTGAAGAATCTCCTGTGGGCGCTGTAGGTCTTCTTGTTGTCCCCGGTTCCTTGAGTCCAGCGAACGTTCGCGTCTCCTTTTAGTTTCACCACAAAGCTCTTGATTTTGGTGCTCTTTTTCAGAGAGAGGGTAACGGTCCCGGCAACCGGATCCCCGTTGAAGAAAGTCTGCTCCTCGTTGACAGCGTCCACTGATATGTTCAAATCCTTTATGGGAGACATTGGATCTTTGGTTGGATTGACAGCCGCGGTTTTCCGGCTGACAAGAACGGACCCCAAAAGCAGGAAAAAGGTTCCCGTATCACTTCTCAGAAGATCCCAGTCCGTCGAGCTGCTATTCCTCGGCAAATCCACATTTACTTTTTTGCGCCCCCTCCCCTCCCCAAGCCCCCCGAACAAAGCCCGAATCCAGTAAGTGCGCCTTGGCCAACGACCTCCAACCACGAGTGTTGGCTCCAAGTTCTTAAAGCGCCGTCGTATTCGATCGCAGGAAATTTTCAACAATCGCCCCGGTCGGCTAGTGAAAGTTCACTTTGGTGAGTCACTCGGAGCAAACCTAAGCATCGGGCACGATACCGTGCAACGCGCGTTACGCAACAACTAGTTATCGATTTCCGTATAACACTTCCTCTTGAGGCGGGGTGCGCACCGATTGCGCTTGCGTGACCATAAACTCGAGCAGGGTAGAAACAAAAAAAGCACCAGGGCCAGTAAAGTTTACAAAATTAGATACCAGGCTAAAGGACGGGGGTTGGTGTCCCAAAGCATTGCCTTTTGGCGTAATAACACTAATTCAACAATGTAGGTTTATATCAATATAAGTGCCAGTGTTTGATTCAAATGCACAGCCCAGTCAAAACAGACCATTTCTGAATTTAGCAAAAAGACCAGTTTATTGTGTTATGAAATAAACAGCAGCACCATATAAGAATCCACAAAGCAAAGTTTAAACAAACAAACAAATAAATAAGTAAATAAATAAACAAACAAATAAATACACACATACTTCCTTTGATTGCATTGTGGAACCCGGGAGGTAAAGTCGGATACAGTGAATACATATTGAATGTATGGCTTTAAAAATAGTGCAAACAGAAGTACTAAAATAAATAAGAAAAAGCAGTTACCTTACAAGGCTTCTGCAAATGGTCTCCACTTAAATACCGCTTTCGTCACCTTGCAGTTTCAAAATGCATTACATTGGATGACATTGACCCATTCATACACACACAGCAACAGTGACAGACTTAAGTAACAAAGCTGTTTTTGAAAACAAAACCGACATGACACAGGGGCCTTCTTTAGTTCATTAATGCTTAGATGCCCACAGACAATTATAATTGCATTTCATATTTCCGCTCAAATATACATGTGGTCATTTCAGTAGTATCTTGTTAAAACTTACTTCATGGTTATTAAGTAAGACAGTCATAAACAATGCACTAATCTGCATCAGGGTTTTCATTAAGAGAAGACGGGAAAAGAAATGAATAAGATGGAGGAGCTTCGTCGGATTGGGCAAGGAAGTTTGTGTCAATATCTGGTGCGGATGGCAGGTTGTTTGCTGGATCAGTCAGTAATATGTCAAGTGGTGGAGCAGAGGGGGATGGGGGAATTACTTGAGGGATTGGATGAAATGACAGGCAATTTGAATCAGGGTGGAGCACAGGTGAAGACGGTGAGGAAGAGAATGGAGACACATGCGGAGAAGACTGCAGTGATACAGGATTACTGTAAAAACCTCTGACATTTGTGTAATGAGAATTAGTCCTGGCAGAAAGGTGGGCTAACATGGTTTGAAAATCTGGGCATGCAGGAGGGAATGCTTGATGGAATTCCAGAGATCTAGGACTGGATGAACGAGGGGATGCAGGATAAGAACGCGTGGGCAGTGTCGAGGCACCGCTACTTGAACCCTCAGGCGCTCTGGATGCAGAAGGCTGCAGTCCAGGATCAAGTTGAGGTGGAATAATGATCACAGGGAATGTGATTGCAGGATTGACAGAAGAGCCAGTGTCTGCGAACACCTGGGGAAAATACAGAAACCTAATTAATTTTATTGTGCCTTATTAATCCCTTGCAGGAAATTGATCTCTGCATTTAACCCATTATGGATGAACTATGAGCAGATGGCAGGCTCTACCCATTGTGCCAGCCGCCCCTCTATAAGCCGGATTATTCAGGGCTAACATAAAATTTTCCATATTAATGGTTAACATTTTTTTGTTGCTAAAATACAATGAATCAGTTACTTATCAACTTACTGAGTGTTATCATGAAGACACCTGATTACATACCTTTATATGGTACTCCACCAAGATAATGTCACAGTTCTGGATTGTGGCCACCTGATCACGGGAGATGTTTATTACACCCTTGACATCCATCTCGGTTTTTGGGCCGATGCGCTTTGCAATGAAAGTTTGGATAATGTTTCTCTCTTCTTTGCTTTGACTCTGGGCACGGTACACCACATTCTGGACCAAAGCGAACTTTGGTACCAGGTCATTGGATGAAGAATTGGTGATTTTTACAACTATCACTATTGTTTCTCCTAAGTGAGGAACAAAGACAATTGAGTGTTATCAACAAACATCACTCCGCACTTTTTCACATTCAATTGGAAATTACATTGGAAATTAATGTGCGTTGGGGAAGACCGAACACCAATACTTCAGTATTTACCGATATGTGCCAACGCAAGAACAAAAAAGATATATGACTTTTTTACTAATTACACTTAGCGCAAGATATGAATGAACCATGTTAGAAAAAGGGAATTTTGCTACCTGGGACATAAACTTTCTTCTCAATCATTGCTCCCATGTGCACATTTCCTTTCGAGATGAAGCCCATCTCTTTGTTTTTTGAGCCAACATGACGTGACTAGAAAAAAATGAAGCAAAGACACAGCAATTACCTTGCAGTGATGGGAGACCATGCAGCAGCGCCATCACAAAATTCAAACTAGGTAATTGTGTTAAGCCATTGTATGACTCCCCCAAAGAGCCACTCACTCACTGAACTGGCACGCAGCCCATCCTGCTTATATACTAATATAATCACTGAGTTGAGATTGACAATGGTTTCAGGGCGCAGATGGACTTTGAATAAGCGTGTACTAAAAAGGACTGGAAATATGAATAGATTAAATGTTAGCCAGCAATACCGGGATAAGCTGACATCATCGAACGAGGGCCCACGAGGCAGAGCCATAAAAAGATGATGGTCTCATGTTATCATCTGTTGAGCTTGTGATTTGCTTAATTATTGGTTATTGCTTAACTCTTATCTCATCTGCTGTGCTTTGACATGTATTTTCTTTAGGTAATATAGCAGTTGAAGGATCTTTATAATATATCCTGAGCAAATGAATCACTGAGATTTGCATTGGTCTAAAAAAAGAGGCATTTTGAGTTCAGGGGTTTTACAAATGTATATGGAGAGTACTATGCTCATGGTGAATCTGGAAAAAAAAAACCCACACAAAACCAAATCCAAAAAAAGGGTGAAATTAAAGGACTTGAATGATTTTTGTACACTGGCAATTAATTTTATGAAAATAGAGTGAAAATAATGTCATGTGTTGATAACTTTTCAATAGTCCTGTTCTGTCTTAGTTTAAATTGCAGGGGCCGTACTTCCATCCACAGTAGAAAGATGCTACATAGCAAAATGCAATTTTCTCAGAAAGCAAAAAAATGGAGTGCATTTAAAGTAAAGTGGCACATTAGAAGTAGTCGATTCGTCTCACTCACCCTCAGAGAATATGGGTTTGAGAAATACTTAGAGACAAAGGGTATCTCTTTTTCTATAATGCGGTCTAATCTCCAAATCCTGGTCAATTTGGCTTCCAGCTTGTAGACTATGCTTCCAAGATCTCCCGTGAAGGACGAGGGCATCCGCCTGTAATGGACGAGGAGAAGATTTATGCCGATGCACTCTGTAATCTCAATTTACTGAGGGAAAGGGAGCACAAGAGGAGGCTACAGATAATCAACATTACGTTCTGGTGATTTTTCTTACTCACGTTTGCGGCAAAGTAAAACTGAAGTCATAGATATGGAAACCTTCTGGAATTTCAGTGTCTGTAAGAGACAGGAATGTTCATCAGATTAACAGTTGACATCTGTTCTCACTGATCATGTAACCTTTCTGTTATTTCACATTGGCATTACTTTATTCACGCTGCAGCTGCAACACACTGGTCAACAGCAGTTAAAAAGAAAGAAACAAAAATAAAAAAAATAATTTACTGGTAGTTGTTATTATACCCCCCGCCCCCCCACACACTTACACACACCCACACACACACCCACCCACACCCACACATCCACACACCAACACACACACGCAACAGCGTTATACTCAAGACCTGTACCGCCTACCACGTTCCATTAGGATGGTTTTGGATTTGAAGTATCTCCGGTCTGAGGATATCGTGGCATCACCTCTGCCGGTCCACAGCTTCCAACGCACGTTTGCATCCCCTTTGAATTTCAGATAAAAACTCTCAACCGTGACTTCTTTTATAAGATCCAGTATTATTTGACCCGTCACCGTATCCCCCTCTGAAAACGTCCCCCTCTCATTAAGCGTATGGTAAGTGATCGTGAAGCTTCTGATCGCGGGCATTTTCGCGGAGACGCGTGGAAACCAGATGATTGGAGTGGGGCGGGGAACAAATTCACGTCCCCCAGTGTCGCATCATGACCCACAAACAGCGGGACTCCTTGGATTGCCGGGAAGGACACGCCCTGAAGGGGCTTCCTAGAAGCTCTCTGCCGCCGCCAGGTGTTCAGAGGGAGAATCCTGCTGGACGCTGACCGACAGCGAATCCTGGCGGCTGACATTGAGAATTGCAGATGCTCTTGGAAAGAGCACAACACAAATCCAATGTTAGTTTTATTTATTAGTCATTACTTTTTTGGTTTAATTACAGATTATTTAGAATCTGCATTGCGCTAATGATTCTTTTTTTTCCACGTGGCAGCTTTCACATCGACTGGTGTGGTGGACGCGTTGGGAATCACCAGCGATGAGATTACGTATTTATTTTCATTTTAGTGTTGCTGTTTGTTTGAATGTTTGAATCATTTACATTACATCTTTGAAGGAGCATTTTCACCATGCCAAAATGTTAAACTTTTGGATAACTGCTGTGGAATGATAGTTTGACCTGTAATCCTTTTACTATTTTCCGGCATAAAAGGGGAAAGGAAAAACAACAACAAATAAACAAACAAATTCAACAAATGAAGCAAACCAAACTCCAAAGTTCCTTTGTATTGCATGTCTTCTGTGTTCTCCAAATTGATGCTTCTATATCTCAATCATAGAATTAAAACTCTTCTCATTAGACATAAAGTTCTAGAAAGGGAGACTTTGTGTAATGTCTTTTATAAAATCCTTAATGTTCAGCCCTTTTATTTTGAAATAATTAAAATGAAAAAAAAAATAGTGATAAATTGAATGACTTGAAGAGAAGCATGAGGGCGTAACTTTGCCCAAGCCTTGCAAAACAGAATCATTTCAAGAACTGCTTTGAACCAGTGGTTTCCTGAAGAAAATCATCTGTTGGATCACAGGGGAGGGTCACAAAATTCTTCCGTTTTCAATTCAACCTTTTACCCCCATTTTTATGGTCAAATTAATTAATCCTTAAGTGCTAAAAGTAAGATATTGACTTCTGCTTTTCTTTGAGTATTGAGTCAGTGTGCATTTAATTGTTACTGGCTCTTCCAAACTGTATATTCTGTATTTTGCAGTCAGCCACAATCTCCTCTACAATGGTCATATTTTCATTTTCAATATGTCACAATCAGAATTAGAAAAATATAGCGTCATAATGAAAGCTGACACTAATAGTTTGAAATTTCACTGGTATCCTTTTTATTTGGTTGCCCTTGATAAAGCATTTAATTCCTTTTTTACTATCCTGTCCTCCAAACAGCGGCTTCAAATCATTCAGGATTTACTACCAAGAAAAAAAGAAAAAGGTAAACCTGATTCAAAGTATGTCTCTGAACTAGCATCAGCATATGCTCTGCTAAAGTATTGGCAGGTTGTATTTTGATGTTCTTGAAGTTACAGTTTAGTATTCTAGCTTCACTGTTCAGTCTTTTGGGAGTTTGACACTAAACGTCTGTTTTCACAGTCATCTGCCGGAAGCGGAGTCCCTCTTTGTGCTCACTGAAAATCCCATTTCATGCACGAGTTACACCATTGCGAATTATGTAGACCCGATTTTGGTCTAACATTTATCCCAAGATACCTTAAGCATTCATTGCACAGTGAAATGGAGAGGGAAGGAGTGAATTCAAATGTCTAAGTATGAGACACCTGAAAATAAAGCGTACTTGGATAGACATTAGTTTGCTGGGTTTTGGAATTTAAAGCTCAAGTTAAAGCTCAATATGCTTATTGAAGGCAAAGATGATCTACCGGTGGATGGTATTTGACCCACTCTGAACCACCAGGGTAGACCAACCTCACCAGCCATGTAGGACTTTGAAAGGGGCATAATCATTTTTTTTGAGCCGTACTATTGCAGGTACTTCACATGGAACTGAGGGAGTTCTATATAAATCAAGCTTTTCCACTCCATTTTACTTTATGAGAGGAGGTCTATCCTGGCATCGAACTGCATGTTGGATATAGATACAGTGGGGCCAAAAAAGTTTTTAGTAAGCCACAAATTTTGTAA
The DNA here is from genome assembly GCF_037954325.1 of Fistularia commersonii. NCBI lineage: Eukaryota > Metazoa > Chordata > Actinopteri > Syngnathiformes > Fistulariidae > Fistularia > Fistularia commersonii. The sequence continues at coordinate 8,980,327 of NC_141309.1, forward strand.
GTTCTCCCACTTAAAAATATGAGAGAGGCCTATAATTTTCATCATAGGTGCACCTCAACTATGAGAGACAGAATGCAAAAAAAAAAAAAATCCAGAAAATCACATTATCTGATTGTTAAAGATTTTATTTGCCAATTATGGTGGAAAATAAGTATTTGGTCACCTACAAACAAGCAAGATTTCTGTTTCTCACAGACATGTAACTTCTTTTGTAAGAGGTGCTTTAGTCCTCCACATGTTACCTGTATTAATGGCAACTGTTTGAACTGGTTATCAGTATAAAAGACACCTGTCCAAAACCTCAAACAGTCACACTCCAAACTCCACAATGGCCAAGACCAAAGAGCTGTCAAAGGACACCAGAAACAAAATTGTACACCAGCACCAGCCAGGGAAGACTGAATTTGCAATAGGTAAGCTGCTTAGTGTGAAGAAATCAACTGTGGGAGGAGCAATTATCAGAAAATGGCAGATATACAAGACCACTAATAATCTCCCTTGATATGAGGCTCCACACAAGATCTCACCCCGTGGGGTCACAATGATCACAAGAACGGTGAGCAAAACATCCCAGAACCACACGGGTGGACCTAGTGAATGACCTGCAGAGAGCTGGGACCAAAGTAACAAAGGCTGCCATCAGTAACACACTACGCGCCAGGGACTCAAATCCTGCAGTGCCAGTACGTGTCCAGGCCCCTCTGAAGTTATCTAGGCAGCATTTGGATGATCCAGAGGAGGATTGGGAGAATGTCTTATGGTCAGATGAACCCAAAATAGAACTTTTTGGTAAAAACTAAACTTGTCGCGTTTGTAGGAGAAGGAATGCAGAGTTCCAAATAACACCATACCTATGGTGAAGCACGGCGGTGGAAACTACAAGCTTTGGGGCTGTTTTTCTGCAAAGGGACCAGGACGACTGATCTGTGTAAAGGAAAGCATGAATGGGGCCATGTATCATGAGATTTTGAGTGAAAACCTTCTCCCATCAGCAAGGGCACTGAAGATGAAATGTGGCTGGGTCTTTAAACATGACAATGATCCCAAACACACTGCCTGGGCAATGAAGGAGTGGCTTCGTAAGAAGCATTTCAAGGTCCTGGAGTGGCCTAGAAAGTCTCCTGAACATAGAAAATCTTTGGAGGGAGTTGAAAGTCCATGTTGCCCAGTAACAGCCCAAAAATAGCACTGCTCTAGAGGAGATCTGCATGGAGGAATGGGTCAAAATACCAGCAAAACCTTGTGAAGACTTAAAGAAAATGCTTGACCTCTGTCATTGCCAGCAAAGGGTATATAACAAAGTACTGAGATGAACTTTTGGTCTTGACCAAATACTTATTTTCCACCATAATTTGCAAATTCTTTAAAAATCAGATAATGTGATTTTTTTTTCTGAATTTTTTTTTTGCATTCTGTCTCATAGTTGAAGTGCACCTATGCTAAAAATTACAGGCCTGTCTCATCTTTATAATTGGGAAAACTTGCACAATTAGTGGCTGACTAAATGCTTTTTTTGCCCTGGAACTATCTGCCAGGTAACAGTTCATTAGGAGTAGGGAGAGGGTAGTTTACTGAAAGTAAAGAACTCTCAAATAGTGAAAGGGAGGAGAAATGGAAAAATGCCGAGGTCCATGAATTAAAAAGTCAATGTTGGGGAAAAAAACAGAAGTTGACAAGCTTGGCAGAAGTCCTGTCTAGCAGAAGCCTAATCACATGCAGCCATCATCCACCTTTGTCAGCTGTATTTCAGCTATTGACACTGAGACATGACGGTTAGGAGTAACGTGGAGTCAGTAGAGGCAGGGGAGGCCGAGCCTCACCTGTCATCATGAAAAGAAAAAAATATAAAATGAAAACATAAATTCAATGGTTATATTATTCAGTGATTTGTACTATAAAGTTATTTTCCACTTAACTACACCATTTTTAGTTTTTTTTTTTTTTTCAAAATCGCTGAAAAAATGTACACTTATCGTTCAACTATGAAGAAGAGATGTGCAGTGACACAGCAACCAGCTGAGCCTACTATGGATTGCACAATGATTATGCTAACTGTGATGGCATGCTATGCACTGTTACCGTATTGCTGTCTCTGTGTATGTCACTATAAAAATTTACAAACACTTTAAACATATGTGTATAATGATTTTGTTCAACAACTGTAACGTGTTTCTTGTTATCATAAAACGACTGCGAAGAGACATTAAGTGAGGCACGCAGTAACAGTGCCTCTTGGGGGGGGACGCCGCTGATCCCAGGGATGCCTCTTACTACTCGGCTACAGAATAGTAGAATTAGCAATAGGACGCTACAGTAAACAGTTAGCAAGTCAAATGCAGCCATCCTGTTAATTTTCCCCGATCTCGTCGGGCTGTATAGCTCACAAACGGTGAGGGATGAATGTAAATCTTCTGGGCAGCTTCTAAACTTTTTGGCCCAGAAGGATTTTATTCAAACGGTTCCTGAAGCGACCAAGTTGCTCCAGCTGGTGGTCACTGTTCCAGCATCGGTGGAGCTGTCATTCTCACCACTGAAAAGACTCAAAACATACAGTCGGAACAGGAGTGATCAAGGACGACTGTCTTCACTGACAGTGATTTCACTGACAGACTTTTAAAACTGAAGAAAGATAAGGAAGACTTCTATCAGCAAGTTATCGGTGCTTTTCTTCAGAAGGAGCGGCGCATGGACTTCATATATAAGTAAAGGTAAGATATAATAACGTTTTTTTCATGTGCTTTTTTTCTACGCAAGAATTTGTATATGTAAAATATATTGATATGATATTTTAAACCTAACACGTTAAATGCTGCCGATAAAATGGTGAATAAGCCACTTTGTAAGGTTCATATGTTTGTAAATCTGACTGTGATGACGTCAGTGCCTCACCAGCCATGAAGCTCACCGCACGTCACTGACTCTTCGGTGCGTCTTACCTGGACAACACACTGGAATTAAACTCCTGTTTTCACCTAGAAAACAAGATGAAAAGTACTTTATTTGCAGTTCACAGGACACACACACGCTCACACGCACTGCATTTTGTGAGTGTTTTTTGCTTTCTGACTCCAAATTGATTTTATGATTGGATGACAATGTTTTTTTTTTCTATATTATATTGCTCCTCACAGTAGAACAAACCACTGAACATATATTTAAAGGCACAATTGTGTAAATCCTTCTTCTTTCTGTGTCCCATGTGAATGATTCACTGTTACCTGTGTGAAACTGTCAGTGTTGAAAAAACAGTGATACTTGTTGTGAGTCACTGCTTTGTATATTAAAACGCATGTCCCTGCCCAACGGCAGCTGAGTGGTTCTTTAAGCATCTGTGATATCCCAACTAACACTACAAACTCACTTTAGATAGCTCTGAGCCAACACTACATATGTGCTAAGCTGCTCAACCTGTATTGACAATGCAGTCTGTGATGTGCAAATAACTGTCACATATCAATTTTTTAGGTGAGTGAAATTTTAGGACCTCTTAAATTGTCCAATTTAGGAAAGAAAATGAAGTCTGAGGATGTTACAAGGCTCAGTTTTCCTTTGTGCATTTATCTACAGGAAGGAACAGTGTTCTCACTTTACCGTTATCCATGAACCCACCGCAGGAAATTGGTGAAACCGATCAAGCAAATGCTGCACCAATGTGACTGAATATTTGTTAGCTATGCCGCTTAAAGCTGCATTTTGTCAAGTACAATTTCATTTATGTAGCGCTGGATCACGACACCCTTGTTTCATGACACTTTACACATAGAGCAGATATGGACCACACTCCTTTAAAATAATTTCCAGAAACCCAACATTCCCCTGATGAGCAGGCAACAATGAAATCCTGCCTTTTACTGGAGAGAAACCTTGGACAGATGGGGGCTGCCTTCTGTCTCGACCAGTTGAGAGAGAGAGGAAGAGAGAAGGATGGAGGGATAGAAAGCAAGAGCGTGAAAGAGACAGAGGGCGGTGTGTTGGCCAGGAGAGACAGGCACAAATGATGTCTTACAAATATAACCCTCAGCAGAGTAAGTTTATGGTTGCATAACTAGGGCAAGTCCAGCCTAAAATATAAACTTTCTCAAAAAGAAAGATTTTCATTCTATTCTTAATCAAAGAGAGTGTGTCTGTCCCCCTAGATCAAGCTTGTAAGATGTCTCCATAGAAGAGGAGCTTGCAACAAGTCTGTCAGAAAGTGATGCAAGGCTTTGGTCACAGGACACCATTAGCTGGACACATGGAGGCCTAATTTCATGATCTACTTTTTAAAGGCCAAAGAACTGGTTGACTTTTGGCCCTTCCTTGTAGGCTTTCATTTGGCAAGGAAACCTAATGAACAACCCCTGCAGCATTTTGCCAGTTCTTAAAGAATGCCTTTCTAAAGAGACGATTGACAGTGTTTGCTCTAACCCTAATTTAAAACTCAGAAAGGTAATGTGCGTCAACTGGTTTCCTGAGGCTCTCTGGCCCTTTAAAGATCATAAAGCCTAATATATTCTAGATAGTTTCATAAGTCTCATTTTTTAAGACTATGTTGAGTACAAACTGCAATTTTGGAGACACTTGTTCATTTATTTTCAAAGTATTCTGTGTGCAATTTTTCAGGTTTATCCTCTTGATCTTCTGTTAGATTGTTGGGTTTAGGCTTCCCCTGAAGGTATTCAAGAATTAGTCACTTCAGCCAACATCCAGTACAGTTATACTTGAATTTGTGGCTGTGTTTAGATATTGCTTGTGGCCGGCTTATCAGATTGTCAAGGATACTCATCAGCAAACTTGATAATCCATGAAGTCTCAATTTATACAGAAGGCTTTTTATTGCAGTCAGGGTTGAGGATTTCACCATTGTACTACGATAAGTAGTGAATGCTCCCATTCCGGCCAGGGGCAAGGAAGTTCAAGTAGCATTACCAGTTTCAACGAGGGAAGTTCTTTTCAACCAACCCTTTCACCATCAACAAACCTAACATGCATCTCTGTGCTGCCGGCTATATTTCTTCTGAACACAAGACATGGTCTGGCAAATTCTTGGCATGTTTCTGTCTTAAGCGCTGCTTGTTTTAAATAGAAGCAGTTTCTAATCGCTATGCTCAAACAACACATTTTATTCATCTCAGATATTGCTCCTTTGACGTTGCATCACATTTATCAATTTAATCCTAATCGGCACAAGAATTCACATCATAGTTATTAAGGAAGATAGCAGTGAGAAATGAAAGAGTGCAAATCACAGGAGTTTAGCTGCCACGGACATCTGATTTATCAGCATTTACAACATCTCAAGACTGCAGCATTCTAACTGGTGGTGTTGGCTGCATCTCAGTTGGTAGAGTGGGAATGTCTCCAATCAGAATGTTGTTGGTTGGACTACTGGCTCCTCTTGTCTGCATGTTGAAGTGTTGTTGGGCAAGGACACTGAACCCAAAAAATACTCCCAATTTTGGTGTGTGTGTGTGAATGGGTGAAAGTACTTTTTAAGTGGAGGCAATTTGACATTTCATAGTAACGGTGATTTAAGCACATTTTTATGAAGAAGATTTTAACTTCTTGAACAGCCATTGCCAATATTTTGGGTCAATCATCAATATAGGATTAACAATGGTGTTTTCTTCTACTTGAAGAGATACTTGCTCCCACATTCCCAAATCGAACCTACTGGAATGCTAGGCTTGTTCTCGGCTATTGTTCTTGGCACTGTGGGGTTGTAAATGTTTGTACAGTCATTAATAAGCTGATTGTCACTTTTGGGGCATTTGTAGTTTAAATTTGACTCATAACATGAACCTTAGCAACATGAATGTACTAATCCACATACTTCATGTGCTAATTCACATACAACCTCTTCTTTTTCTTTTTGCTTTTGCCTTAAGGGGTTGCCACAGTGAATCAACCCTCTCAATCCAACCCAGTCTAGTTTCCACTTCTCTTTCCAATAAGTTCATTGTGTGGCTCATCGACTTTATCCCTTTATAGTTACCACAATTCTGCACATCATCTTTGAGGGCAGTTCAGCATTTAGACAGGAGTTTAAAGAGGAATTGGACTGCCAACCCCCCTGTTGGAGAAATGTTGGCTCTATCAACTGTGCCCTATTAGTGGAAAATTCTGTTGGAGTTACCCTGTCAACGTGAAAAGGTAGTGGAGGGAAAACTGTTGTCAGGATTATTATTATATTATGACACACATGTGTAATGGGACTAAAGCAACTGCAATATGCAGTCGTGCTTACCTGACATCAAGATAAAACAAATCTGCAACAAAGTGGTTTCCAACTTTGTGAAAGGCTAGTTGTGTTGGTTTCCTGTTTGGTTTCTTGTAATTTAGGATTTTCCCCTGTGGTTGACAGGGAAGTTTCAATATCATAGGTTATAGATATGGGTCAGCCATTCTAGACAATGCAATGTTTGATTTCTTTTATTGTCATTTTTGTACAGACCAGTGTCAGTTTTCTACTATACATGTCAATCTACTTTACATTTTTCTTTGAGATTATGGAAATAAAAATATTTTCATGATGGATTTTTTGAAAGAGAACTTTCCCAGCAGCGTAGAATAAGCCATATAAATAAATTAATGAATGAATTGTGCATGAATTAATTGAACATGTTGTTTCTGTTGACAAGAATGAAGGTCCAGTTGAAAGGATGTCCATGTCTAACAGCTATGCTATTTTTTTTAAGGAATATTATCTTTATTTGGTACTTATCCTGGGAACTTATATACAGCAAGATAGTCAAATGATATTTATAGATCTAAATTTGACATTACATGATTTCTGTTTGCAGAATTCCCCAAAAACGTACAAAACGTACAAAAGAATCTTTGCAAGGGGCATAACATTAAGCAAAGCACAGACTTGCACGCTTTTAATGTCACCGGAATATGACATGGACTGACAGACCCCGGCAACACTTCCAGGGTCAGCGATTTCTGTTTTATATAACAGAAAGGACCTTATTATTATTAACTGCTTTTTGTTTCCTAGACTTTTTTTATTCATGGTTCATCTTATCTTGGACAATCAAGAAAAAGGGCAAGATGTTTAGGCTGCATTTGGCAGCGTAAGGAAGTAGTATTATAGAATGCTTGTTGTTTTTCGATTTATTCATTTATCGAAAAGACTTAAATCACATCCCATAGTAAAAGCTCATTAATCTATGCTATGTATGTGCTCCTGGTTGGATAGGTTGTATCCCTGCAGTGGGAGAAAGGGTTCCTTGGTCAAGTCCAGTCTTTATTAAGATTAATGAACAGCTTGACATTTTTAGTCCTCTGTCTGAATCGATAATTTTAATACTCATGAGGGCCAATGGGGATCTAAGCTTGTGGAACACACATTGTGGCCACAGAGTGAATGTTAAATGTCCAAGTGGTAATCAATGCAAAGAAATTAGGTATTGATCTCTCATAGTTTTGTAAGGGGTTATCTATTGGTTTGCTCTTTCGGAAAATACCAATATCAGTCGGATGGAACTGTGTTGGTAATATTGCTTTGGGGTGTGTGAATGTTTGTGTATGGGAATATGTGCATGCAGTCAACTCCTTGACTGCGCGCATGGTTGCTAGTGTGTGCACGGCAGGCAGATTTTATATGAAGATGTTGAAAAGAATATTAGTGAATTGAATCAGATTCATGGGTCATACTAACAGGGCAAGGTACCCCACACTTGCTTGATGAAAGCTCTGTGCATTATGAAATTGGTGTTTTTAATTTAAAAAAAAAAAAATGTTTTTTTAACAAAATGCTTGACGTCAGATCTTACATACACATCATCATATTAGTCACACATATAATATTTGTAGGGTATTGAACATTTTGCACATCCCCTGTTTGCACATCCCCTGTTTTTGCATAAACCAGTGCTCAAGTTTATAGAGCCCTGGCCAATGCCTTCCTCTTTTGAGGTTGCATAAATAATCCAACTGCTCAGGTTTAAGACCATGCCGTGCACCATGGAAAGCAGTATCTTCTCTTTGCTCAGGATCTGGGGATCTGGGCCAAACTGTACATGATAACCCAGTGAACAACGGCCCAGCGGAGGCCTATTTGAATGACTTTCTGGAGGCCAGGGTTTGGCAGTGTAGCTTGACAGAGTGAAAACAGCATGTTGAGCAAGTCACTCCACTGTGGTCACAGGTATGGTTTCCAGTCCACCTAAATAATGTTATATATTTAGAACTAAGTAGATGTCTTATATTCTTTTATTATGCTGAAAATAAAAGAAGGCATTTTATCTTAATTTGGTCGTTTGGCTTGGTTCTTGAACAAGGAGTTTAGGAGAAAATGCCTGCATGTGTTATATCCTCAATACAGAGGACACATTTGTCCCTCTTTGTCAGCTCACCTTAATAGCTTTTGCAGTTCATCACTCTGCATCATTGTGCATTCATTCCTTGTGCATTTTGTGAATTTCCAGAATGGTAAACCTTGTTATGTCTTCCAATGTTTAGAGTTACTGGCGTAAACCATAAAAACAACTCTGTTCTAGCCTTAACATTCACACTGTCGATTTTCTGAAGGCAACATAATTTCACCATATCTTGACTATCTTAACAGGAAAAATGTGGTTATGGGGCCGTCAATCAAAGAATAATCAAACAAAGCTGATTGCAAAAACTACATATTGTCATATTTATTGAACCAATTGCATTGTATGGACCACATGAAGAGCCTAGAAACACATCAATTGTTGGTCAAAATGCAAAGGTTTATTACACATCAGGGCAGATTCATTATATCTATATTCTTCTTTCTTGCTACTTGGCTCTCTAATTTAATATAAAAAACAAAAAAACAAACAAACCTAAATACAGGAAGAGACCAGACACGTTTAGTACATTAGCTGGTAGGGGACATAAATCAGTAGGCTAGATAAGTCTTATGGATCACCGCTAACACAGGAATCCTATACTTCTACCATCATTACAGGGAAAAGCTGACATTTTTGATTGATTAAAATGGTACGGACTAGCTTGGCCTAAATCATGTTAAGTGATGTGACATTGCAGTTTCACATATCATATTTCTGTCAAGACAATGACAGTAGAAGGCATTGTCAAGGCATGATATTTGACAACAGCAGAGTTCTGGGGGGACCAGAGGAGATTTATTGGAAGGTTTTAGTGGTCCGAGGGAGATGAGAGAGGGTAAAAAGTGGTCCTTTTTTGTACATTGTCACTTCCTGAGTGACTGTAAATTTTACTCCAGTCCTGGTGGGAATTGGAGACATTTACACATCCTGACAAATTGCCTGCTGTAAAAGTATTTACTGGTCTTGTCCTCCCTTTATTCTCAGCAAGCTTGCAAACACATAACCCCCTATGCTTCAAGACCCCACAGAAATATTTATCCATGGTGAATTTATGTGATACACATTTATGTGGCATACCTGAGCCCTACCTGAAGATGTTGTGTTGAGAGTGCTAGTCTGCTATTAACGTTTTAATAGAGGAGGTCTTGAGAACAACATAATTGTTTCATATCTGCCACTTTGTCAGCACTAACTGCCCACTGGATTCTGTCAGGCAAGGTAAACCTTGTTTGTGTAAAAGTAGCTTACAAGAGAGTTTCAATAGGTATATGCTTAAGAAGACAATCATTATCACACAATAAGACTGGCTTAATGGCTTGCTCTTTTTAGAGACCTTTTGTTTTTATTTTCATTTACTTTTTCCCCCCCAACACGTGATCATTATATTTTGGGGAAGCAGGAAAAATTTATGTTTTTGGCTTATTAGCAACTATCTTTGTAACACTGCATAATTCACTTTTGAATTGAGCTAAAAGGGGATATACTTTGGTAAATGCAAACTTTTAGGCGACTATTTATTCTTGTTGAAATGTAACTAGTAAACCCAGGATAGGGGATGGGTCCTTTTTTTTTTTTTTAAACTTAAATACCAATTTTTTTACATTGTGAAAATTAATATATATACATTCCCCGTCATTTTTCAAAGACTTTTTGGAGGAAAAACATTTAATTCTGGCCACTGGGTGGCACTGTGAGACTACCTATGACAATGTGGCGCAAAGCGAAGTGGGAGATGGAAGAAGGGAACACAGTACTCACCTCACACTCAGACAGAGCTATAATTTACTAATAGTGCAGAAGCTGCCATTGCCGTTATCTTTTAATAGATTTGTACGGGGGAAAACAGGTGCCTGTTGTTAATGTGTCCAATTGCCCAAGTTGCCTACTGAATTTAGGGCATCCATCACTGTCGTCAACGGTGACACCCTGTCGCTCTACTTCATGTGGCGGGCCGGGCAGGCTGGGCTGGTAACAGATGAGGCTTCTCTCTCCTCTAGACGACCACAGTCCCATAGAGACAATTGCCACACTTGCCTACACACACACACACACACACACACACACACACACACCAGTTTTAACACACTTTAAAAGGGGAAACTATACTCGCACGCTATTGCAGGAAATGTATATAATCTATCATATAAATTCATTAATATAATCCCATGAATGAAAAGGTCTTTTTTTACACAGCAAAAATTCATAAGAAGAATTTAGTGAAGTAAGTTATATGCCTGAGAGAGAAATGTCATAAAAAATATTCTCAGTAAACTTTGGCCCCCATTGCTTTAAATTCTTGACCTTCCAGCTGCACCCTTGAGCTTAGCCGGGGGCACCATGTTGCTTGCAGGTTTGCCCTCCACCCTGAAAAACACCCTGTGCAGCTGTGTTTCTTTAGACCGGGGCTGAGAGTTGGAAGGTATACTGAGGTGCCTGCTAATACCTTGTTAGGGCTGTTTCAGTTGCTGGGTCTCACTGAGGTCAGTGTCAGTACTGCTTTAGTTCAAGGCCCTTGATCTGCTGGATGTTGGAATAAGCCAAGCAAGCCATGTGCTGGCTGGTTGTGACCTTCTGCGATTTTCTACTTGAACGTTCTTTCAAACTAAGTCAAGGGACAGTCTTCAGAGTCAGATGCCTTTGGCTAGAAATGATAGCTTTAATTTAACTGAAAAATATTTTTATATATTTTTTTTAATTTTGACTGCAGTTTTGTTTGGTGGAAGTTGGCCACTTCTTTCCATGAGTTATAAACCTTGAATATGCGCGTGGTGTTAGGTGTTAAAAAGCATATGAGGTCCATGACCCAGCCTCCCAACCCTCTGACATCTCTCTTAATGTAAAACAGCCCCCCTCTCTCGCCGTAATTTTAACCATCATGTTACTTTTCTACATTTTCCTTGCAAATTCCTCCTGCATACTATTGATAAGCATGCCAGCATTTATAAGTTAAATATTCCCCCTCATTCCTCAACCTGAAGCAATTTAGGTTTACTGATGTAATGACATCAGTAATGGAAGCTGAATCAGTAATGGAAGTGGATGTTATTCAGTTTGTCATTCAGAAAGTATAGATATCTGCAATTTATCATAAAAGTACCTCCACAATAAAGTACTGTAATTATCCATCATGCTTAATGATATCCATTTAAGAACAGACAGCAGTACCTGAATTAAATGACAAAGAAACTTTTTAGAAAAAGAAAAAAAAAGTCCTTTGAAACTCACAGGAATGCAAAAGTGACCTGCAATTTAGTTAAACATTAATCGCCTTCAGGACCTAGTTATACTTCTATAGAATGAATTTAGGGAAAAAAAAAAAGATTAAGACATTTTAGTAAGATGGCGTCAGAAACAGGTAGTCACGATAACGGAAAAGAAAAATGCACACGCAATTTTCCCTTTGAAACAACAGTTATTGGCAGGATCTGCTGTAAAGATGGGGTTCATGCCGACTTAAGTGGCTACCTCGCTGATGTATAATCCACCACTGTGCTGTTGATATAGATAACTACATCCTCAGTTTATTTTTTTCTTCCTGTCTCTGCTTCAAGCCTTTTTTGCTTGTTGCCAAATGTATATTTGCCTATGAATTTTATTGTCTCCTTTAATGTTTGTCAGACCAAGCAATAATTCTGGGAAACTACTGACCATCCCCTTGCATGACAACTCAAATAATTCTTCTATGGACTAGGAATTCAAAGTGCTTTGGTAATTCCCTGGTGTTCAGGTAATGTTTTTATAAAATGCCCCCTGTTAAAGGTACTGGGAGCAGAAAGACTGTAAAAATACACCTATCCTTGCCTCTTGCCCTCATTCATGTCACATTACAGCAATCCTTCTTATGCTCTTGATCTTGTCATTTACTTGGACAAACTGGTCCAGTTTTGCACATCTGCTTTTTAAATGTTTTTTTTTTTTTTGTTTCTCTCGAGCTGTAAACATAGCATGCAGTGCTTGAAAAATGCAGTTTGCTATCTCCCTTGCATTTGTTGCTTCTCCTCCCCTAAATCCCCTCTACCACCACCACCACCAAGACAAAAGTTATGCAGAACAAAAGATGGGGGAAAGTCTTGCCAATTAGCAGCTAATGAGACAAGCTTGTGAGGATATCCAAATCCTAAATGTGTTAACGTTTATGACAACCCCCATCTCTAGACTACTTCAATTGGTGCCTCCCCTATCTGCCCTTGCACCCAACCTCTTATAAGACGGTGAGGGCACTGCCGAGGCCCTTTTGTGTGATTATTCACACATGGCCATGGCCCTGGTGTTTTTAAACTGCGAAAAGAAATTAAAAACAGAAATTCTTTTGCCATATGGCAAATGTAAAAATGCTCAACTGACATGGAGCCAAGATCGTCTTCTCTTTTATTTAAACATTATTTTTTCTTTATACCTCTCATCTCCCCCAACCGCCAACTCGACCCTATCTTCTAAAGATAGATGGATTGATCCAATGAGATACTCTGTCCCTCGCCATCCGTTCTCAATTTTCCTTTATATAGTAAAGCCAGGAGTTGGGTGGGTAGGTTGTGGTTGGGCGGCTGGTAAAGGAAGCACATTTGATAAGTGAAAAATAATATGCCAAGAGAAAAAACAGTCATCCCAATTGCCTTTGACATGCTTTTTATAAGAGATGTCTGTGTTGGAAGCGGAAAATAAAACCTGCTTTTGTTATAGAGATCTTTGGACAGCCTTGAATGATTCGCCACTACTCCTTTCCGGCCTCATTTTCTCCAGAGCGTGTATTGGGAGTGAGTTTGGGGATCTCAGTGGGGAAAACCAAATGCGAGTTGGCCTGAAAGTGTTGCAGTAAACAGTGAGAAAAAGCAAACACAGGCCAGGGACTACAGTGCAGAGTAATGCTCGTAGTAAAAGGATCAAATGTGTAATGGAACAGCACAATTTCAGCTCTCCGAAGGGGCCTCTAATTGATTCTGTGCTTCATTCTAGTTTTCTCCTGGAGAAATAGACAGCTCACTTTGATATGAAAACAGAGCAATGGACATTTAAATGGTTACCACGATGATTATTGAAATGCAGTGCTGACAAAATGTGGAGGCGCTTTATTGCTTTAACTTTTTCTTAACTTGTATTAATTTTGTATGAAGGTAGCAGCAGAGTTGTACTTTAAATCCAACCTTAACCCTGACCGAAATAATTAAATGAAAAGCAGAGTATTGAAAGAGAGAGGCACAAAATAATTCAGGGATCCACTTGATATGTTATTTGTTGGGGGCAGTACATTTGTGCATGTTAACTAACTGTGCCACTGGACTTGGCCTGCTCATAATGGGGTTCCAGAGCAAATATTTTCTCTCAGGGATTTCTATTATTAATTCTGTCTGAACACATCCATAAATGAATTATGAAATAAATAATGAAAATGTTATTACTTTTGGCAGCTAGGTCATTTCTCGTTTCCTGCTTTTTCCTCTACTTGTTTCCTACTAATTAACTTTCCAAGGAATTGTCCTCCTTTTCACCAAGTGATTTTCATTAGTATGACGGGCCACTGAAAGTGAGGGGCACAGACTTGTGAAAACACAACAACCAGAACAATACACAAGTCCTCACTGGTGGCTTGAAGTAGAAATAGTTGATTTAATTGTACCAGCACAGAGATATTTATTTTGGCAACAACAGGTGGATTAAAGCATGAAATAGTGGTAATTGGCCTTTAAACTAACAAAAAGGTTAGAGCCTCAAGGAGAATAGTATATGCCTAACTTTTGCATTGCTGAACACAGAATAAAATGATCAGTCCCGAGCTTTCTGTCACACTGTATTTTCACATGACAGCGTGCCTCTGGCAAGATCTTGAACTGATGCCCCTTCCTTAGCTCCACCATCTTTCACCATGCTCATTTAAGATGTTCCCTATGCCCTGCACCATGCTGTTAAACGTGTGTGTTTCGAGACAGAGAAGCATTCATTTACTGTGGATTTTAAAGATGGCAATAAACCTTGAGCCCGGGTTGTAGTCCCTACATCCCTCTAGCGTTACTATATAGATAACTGTTCTTTGTCTCTCTCTCTCTCCTCATTAGAGTCATTGCAAATTCTTTTAAACTGCTCCTTCCTTCTCTCCATTTTACTGTTAATTAGTTTGCTTTGTAAGGTTAGACGCGTGGACGGAGCAACTATGGGAGTATTTGGCTACCATCTGTGTGCATACGACTCTAACTATGTACAGATGGTGTGTACTTACAGGCAGGTTGCTTCTTGTGGGGGGTTGGGAGGGTGCACAAGAGACAGTTTTGGTTATTTTAACAAGATTTATGGCCATTCTCACAGGTAACTTTGAGCCCTAATGATGATTGTTAGTCAGCTGTCAAATGGACAATTTAAAGCAAGAGTAAGAGAGCAGAGAATATGTATTAAATGCATGCATTGGTGATAAAACCTTGTGAATGAATTAACAATTCCTTAAAAGAATGATTTGTATAGTTTCAGACTCTGGAACATGTTGAACCAATGACGATGCTTCTACTTCAAAGGAGCTTACCTAATATGGTCAGGTTTAAACACCATTAGCGACTCAGTGAACCAGGTAAGTAGAGAGATAGGCAGAGATTGCTAAATGATGACTTGACAAGGTCAGGCAAGTAGCCAAGCTAAGAACAAACAAACAACCAAAAATACTATAAATACAGATATGTTTTTTTTTCCCATCCTGAAATAGTACACGTGAGACTGCATGAGATATCCTCCTTTTAATTATGCATGTAGTAAAATAAAAAAAAATCTATTTGTACAAGCAGTGACAGGTTACACTATCAGATGTTTTTAATATAGCATCCTTATAAGTGTTTTGTTTTGTGCTGTCTCAGACTGCTTGCAAGGTGCCTCTTGTTGGTGAGGAAGCCGCCCTTATCAGTTGCGGTTCAGTTGCTAATATCCTCTGCTGGGCATCGTGAATTATCCTCCCACAATTTTAAATATGTGTTGGGGGGGAAGGGGGCAAAATTATTTTGGGTACTTCCTTCCACATACTTTATGTAATGAAGCAGCGATAGGCCGTCGTTCAAGAGTATCCAAAACAGTTTTTTGGAAAACACTGTGCTCCTCAGTTGCAAACAATATTATATAAAAGTGATATAGATGGAGCCATCTTGTAAACGAATGAGCACAGGCTGAGTAAACAACATCATTAGATCTTTAAAGCTTTTACTTACTTAATAACACAGAGTTTATACATGCAAGTATTCCTGTATGCATCAGTTGTATTTCTTATTTATTCTTTTTTTAAATGCGGCTTAATCGCAATTGTAAAACCTAGTAGGGCTGAGTATCTGCTCTTTCATTTGTTGTCTCCAGTCGAGTATAAAGTAAACACAGCTATGTTTTTTTTTACGTAATCATAGCCAGCAATTTTAGGCAATGGATTGATATACATTCTACAAAGTAAGAAGTTTGTTCCCTTCTCTTTTCAGTCTGCAAGGTGCTCGGAGATAAGTTAGGATCTAAAAAAAGACACAAGAAAAGTCTGTAAAATTGGCTGAGCCGACCCTCTATTTTAGAATATATATTCTTTGACAGCACTTATGGAGTCTGTTGTCAGTAGAGAATATTCCATTTTATTAAATTTGCAACAACATTATTTATGATTATGACACTGGTTGTAAGTTGACGAGACAGGCTGCAAATGTGCGGACATTTATGCTTGGTGCCTACCAAGCGAAAAATGCTCAAAACCAGGAAAATTAAAAAGTTGTGTGTTATGTAAGATTTCTAAATGCGGTACAAAATGATTGATTTATGACAATTTTCTTTCCAAATAATAAAATGAGCTATGGTGTGGGATGACATAAGTATTGTTAGCTATATAAAATAATTTTTCTGTTTAACATTGTTGATACCATGAAACACCACCCAATAAAGCAAGTCTTATTTTGCCTATCTTTGTCAAAACCTCAAAACCTCTGCAACAGTGAGGAGGATCCTCTACAAACATTCGAGTGTGCTTCCAAAAATACCAAGGAAAAAGAGATTGCTTTGTTCATTTCTTTCCCCTCTGTTTCTCTCTTCCCCACCCTCCCCAAGGTTCTATTAGGAAATAGATCCCAGGTGTTCGATAAGCCTGTAGTGGACATGACAGCAGTGCAATCAAGTGTATAAATTTAATTGCAGGCTCATTTTGTGCCGTTTATTAGCCGTTTAGGGGCACATCGCTCCACTTGAACCCTGTTATTGCCAGACAGAACATCTGTTTGGTTCCTTTTTAACTGTTTGTCTCACTGCATAGTGTAAAAACTATTCAAAGGCCAAATGTTGCTTATTAAAAAGTATAAATTATTTTTTGGGAATGAATAATTCATGACATTTGATAAGAAAATTAATTGATTTTGACTATGTTAAGGAAATGCATTTTGGTAGGTCACACAAACATTTTTGGATTGATTTCTTTGACTGGGAAAACCACGAGGCATTTGACAACCTGAACATATATTATTCATATTACTTTAAAGAGTGCAAATGTGAAATGTTGTTGATAGATCAAGTACAGTACGTGAGCTGCATGTACAATGTAACACCCACATTAAAAGCGCCTCCACATGGTTGGCCTGGTTCGCCTGTGTTAGTCTGTCTTCCGTCTCTGCTGCTGATGGAGCCACACACCGAGTGGTCGACAAATGTGTTTGCATTGGTTGAAACCTTCCCCTCATGTGACACTCCATTAATAAAAAGCCTACAGAACACTGTGTTAATTGTTACCATACACTTGGCTTGGGTATTCCTATAAATCAACTGACAAATTGCTGCAAATTGTGGTTCGACATTAAGCTATGATTCCAAAGTGGCAAATATTCATCAACATTGCAACTATTGCCATTAACCAGAAGTCAGTTTCCCAGCTCAAAGCTATATCTGCCATCTTCTAATTTCCACATTATTTATGGATCCTTACTGTCCTGAGCATTTAAGTGCAGATTGGTGATTCAACAACATGCCATTTTGTTTATTTATGGGTATGGAAAAAGTCCAAGTAGCAGACCGGTCCCAACCTTGTTTACCATGTTACCCCTGGCGCCTGGTATGTTTTACTCTTTGTTCTATATTGATTATGTAAAATGCTTGGTAGCTTATTTTTCAATGGAAAAGCAAGAAATAATTTCTATATTTGTTTCCAATTGAAATGTCCACAAACTAATAATGAACCTGGGTGCTCCATTTGAGTGTTTCTTAAATATCACCAAAAAGGTTGGTACTTTACATAGAAAGTGGTTAATTTTGTCTGACAGGACCTGTTACCACTCTGCAGATTGGTGTCACAACACAGTGCACTGTTAAAGTTCAAGTTTCATTATTCTGCCATGTCACCCTGATACTGTTCAAAACACCTACAGTATGTGTGAAAATAATACCTAACAGGCTGTCACCAGGTGTGCATCAGCAGCTAAAGATGCAGAGGCCAAAGGTCAGGATCTGATTTGTTATGGGGGAGTTCATGGTGAATTTTGATGTGTACTGATCAATTCCGCACCCAAACATAAACATAAATCAATTGAGCATCAAGAAAGAAGGTATACATGGGGTTAAAAGGGTGTATGAGTGCACACACGCACAAATGGGACCCATGTTCAGACCACAGAGCATTTAATCATAAATCTCTCTCCTTATATTGTAAATGTGTTTTTATCTCTTCCTTACTTTCCTCTGGACCACCCTTACACTGTAAATTGTGGACTTGATGGATCACAATAGTTACTTTACTTTCACATGAGGATGTCGGTGACGGTCTGGAGAATAGCGTTAAAAAAAAGACTTCCCTTTGACACTGTTAAACATTGACTGGTTTATCACCATGTTCTCTGATTCAGCTGGATGTGTTCAAGGATCTTCTCGCTGGTAGAAAAAGGTCAGCTGCTCTTAGTTGTGCTCCACTAGAATACTAATACTGTCCTTATTCAAATGATCTGCTCCAGTGCTTATTAAACTGATGGTCGAGGCACTGTAATTTAATAGTGTTGCAGTCCAGAAGAGGGGCACAGCTGGAGTCACCGATGAATTACCGGTAGGTGCTTCTGAGGCAAAGTTCAAGCAGGAGTCTGCTTTGCTTTGGGGATGCATTTTTTCCCAGCAAATTAGCAGTCACTTGCAGTGCACAATTAGCGCAATCCCTGGATAAGCTTGTCCTTTCATAAGGTCCTTTTTTTTTACTCCCATCTCACCCTTGCACAGATTTTTATTTCCACTTTTTTGCCACAACTCATTCTCAACCTTAATCCCTCTGAAAAATGAAAGCTGTGTTTTGGATATTTTCTCTGGTGTCAAAGTTTTAGATCTCCTGCTGTGTTGTCCAGGGTCAGAGTGTCTGTGATAAACACACACACACACACACACACACACACACACACACACACACACACACACTTGCACACCACCATATAATTTCTTGCATTGCTTATTTCTTTGTCAAAGGTTTTTTGTGATAATATCATAGATGCATTGATGCAATTTATAAGAAGATCCCCCGATTGGGAGGCACCACCTTTTTTTCCAGGGGCGGCATGGCGCAGGGGCTAGAGTGATTGTCCTTAGAACTGAACAGTCCTGGTTTGATTCCCAGCTCCTCCTAGTGTGTCGAAGTGTTGTTGAGCAAGACACTGAACCCCTAACTGCTCCCCTGGTGCCGCTAGATGGCAGCCAGCTGCTCATGGTTCACCCATGATGGGTTAAATGCAGAGAAGGAATTTCCCCGCAAGGGATTAATAAAGTATAATAGATAAAAATAAAGGAGAATTGAAACATGTGAACTTGAAGCACACAATTCTGATGGATTGGCCAATTTGGAAACGTTTTACAAATTGAACCAGTTCTCAATCCCCATCTGTTTTTGGCAAAGCTCCACTCCAGTGTCCCATTTACAAGCTGAATGCTGAACATGGAGTCCGGCAGGCCATAAATAAGAAAGGGAAGGCTCTATCAGTGGTGACAGGGGTCTCCTGCACACGAGCAGAGACCCACACAGACAAACACACACACACACACACAATAGGCCGGCACTTGCTTGTTTTCTAATCGACTCTGCTGAAACCAGTCAACATAGTAGGTGTCAGATTGATGTGACCTTGATGCAGTTTAGTGCAGTGATTTGTTTATTGGCACTTATTTTGATGCATGTGGAAGTGAGTCTTAAAAGCCTCCCACAAACACAAACTTGCACACTCACACACACACACACATACACATACACACACACACGCATAGAACAGAGAAGATAAAAATGGGAAAAACATCTAGAACGACAGAAGGGGAGATGGACTAGAAGACATATACTCCTGGGGCAGATTACATAATACATCATTCACAAAGCATTTTTGCCAATATGTCTTTTATACTCCTTAAATTGCTGTTGCCATCCCAGGGCCCCCTCTGTGCTTTGACAAATGCATCACAACACAGATAAACATATTGTGTTCTCTCTCTCTCTTTACAGTTTGTGTACAGTTTGTGGAGTCTATCACAGGCCTCCTGGGACACTACTGTGTTTGGAGAGGAGCTTGTGCTGAGTTGAACAGTACAGTATTGATGGAGCTGTGTTTCTGTTAGGCAGTGAAAACAAAGTCTCCCTGATGCACAGTGGAGTGTAGGGGGATCAATAGATGTAGAGCCCTTCATTTCCTAAGGCTTTTACTGAAGAAAGACTGTCTGATGTGTCAGGGCTGCTGCAGTTGTTGCTTTGACATGGAGGAGATACCAAACCATCTTGCTGTACTGTATGATAAAAAAAGACTGAAACATACACATACACTCTTACAGATGCACACACTGTGGATGTGCATGTACAATCTGATGGAGGAATAGGAAACCCAAAGGTCAGTGGGTAGTGTCGCAACCTGCAGTGTTAGAATAACAAGAAACAGGCATGGACCAAGGGGGAAGGGTTTAGCTGACACACAGGATATAACAAGGCATGAGCTTGAGTGATGGGGAAGGGTTTGGCCACCACACAGGATGTAACTCGACATGTGACTGTGTGCTGAGGAAGGGTTTGGCTGGTGCATGGGATGACACAGGCCACAGCCTGGGGCAGCCAGGGAGAGTTGAGAGCCCAGCTGTCACCTCAGTCAGCCGCTTCTCTGGGGGGAACTGTCAATCAACTGGCTCTCATATTGCTCCGTCATTGAAGCTAATTGCTATTGTCAACCCTAGAGACCCAGTGCATTTGCCCTTTTGGAAAGAATACTGCCTCCAAACATGTGATAAAAATGCAAGGAATCCAGAGAAGAATATCAAAGGTAGCTCTGATAAAGCATTAATAAGGTATTAGGAAATATTAAAGGATCACAAAAAAAAAAATCTCAAACAGCATGCACGGAGGCTCACAGAGCAAAGGCTTGACTACAGAGGAGGGGCTATATGGTGGAGCATAATCAGTCAGCAACAAATTCACACACAGTTGCATGCATAAGACCACTCTCATGCCAGCAAGCACAAGAATGCATGCAGCAATAGACCAAATGAAAATAAGATGGATGCTCTCTGAGAGATGGGTGGCTGTGTTATTAATTGCTGTCTGTCCCCTCCTACTGATAATGATGGGCTGTATCCTGGAGAATTTGCAGAGAATATATTTTATTTGCAAGGATTATTTATTGTCCTTCTCATTGGAGGGGTGGTGTGTTTAGAATAGTGAGGGTTTAAATAATGGCCCATGTGAGATAAGTCCTTATGTTAATTCTTCTTGTGCCTCCCTTCCTTCGCTGGCACCCTCTTAACCAAGCCATCCCCATTATATGAATTTAGCCGCACAGAGCAAGAGACTTCAGATTTTATATTTACAGCCTCTCTTTTCACACCTAATTCAAAGGCAAATAGCAAAAATGTGTCATCTGATTTGTTGATAAGCATTATAAACAGTTCTCACAGATTTTTAATCTTCTGCTAATGGTATTATTGATATTCTAATCCATCACGACTTACTGCTGTTGCTCCAAGCGTCACTGCCCTTTTACAAGCGGACACGCAAATTTAGAGCAATTATTACCATAAAGATTACCATTCTGTCTGCATGTAGTGCCAGTTGGCTGTAACTAAAGGACCACGTCAAAGAGAAGACAGAGGAGAAAAAGAGGAGTGCAAGTTTGCGTTTGCTCTCTTCCCTTGCCTCTCTCATTCCTCTCATTTGTGGGAATACAGGGGGGACAGCATTATCACTGCTGTGTCTCCCTCCCTCCCTCTCCTTTGCCCCCCCCAACTCCTTCCCATCACCCTCTCACAACCCATAAATCAGGATGCTGTTGTCATGGCGGCTATAGGCGTGGTAGCTGTGGTGACATGGAGGATCCTGGTGTGGGTGTGAAATCACTTGACCTCAAGCATTAACCTTTCTGGTGTGAATGGCCGCTGCTCTCCTCAGCAGGCTGGGAACAAAAGAGGCCTGGTATTGATTAAACTCCATCGCACACACTTGATATTAAACACTTGCTTAGATGCTTATGTTCCCTTAACCCTTCCTTTCACAATGCTGCAGGATTCAGCTTAAATTTCCACAAGTATAAATGTCTCCAAATGCATAGATTTATTATTGGTCCTGCTTAACTTAATGCAACCGCAGGGAAGGACACAGAGACCCAGTGGGTCAAAACTGTGGACCTGATTGTGGCTGCAGGCTAAGGTGGAAAAGGTCACAAAGAATG
This sequence comes from Fistularia commersonii, assembly GCF_037954325.1. Taxonomy (NCBI): domain Eukaryota; kingdom Metazoa; phylum Chordata; class Actinopteri; order Syngnathiformes; family Fistulariidae; genus Fistularia; species Fistularia commersonii. Next base: position 9,002,282 of record NC_141309.1, read on the forward strand.
ATGGAGAAAGGGAGGGAGGGAAGGTCTAGTTCTCCTGGGTGATCAGTGTTTTGTCATCGGAGCAGTGTTTACTTTTTCCTGCCCCACACACACACACACACACACGCACACACACACGCACACACACACGCACACACACACGCACACACACACGCACACACACGCGCACACACACACACACACACACGCATCTTGTAGATAAACATTTTGCATCCACAA